>NW_013746325.1:0-1080 GCF_000517525.1 Limulus polyphemus
AAAGATTTATGAAAATATCTAAAAGATTTATGAAAATATCTACAGAAAGGTAAGATTTTAATTTCAATTTCTACAGTAGTAATGATTAAATATAAATATTCACATAGATCCTTTAGTGGAACAATTATATAGATTAACTTTTACAGCTAAACATGAAATTTAAATTATTATATATTATCGTATAGATGTAAAAGTATGTTATACAACATAATAATTATAAATGTGAAATTACGGAACAAATGAATTAACGATATTGTTAAGTGTTTTACATATAAAATGTCAAAAAATACAAAAATATATGATGCAAATTAAATAACAATGTAACTGTCTCATTGAAGTAATGGTTTTATTATTGAAATTGAATCTTTAGGTATCATAAATATTAAGTGTTTTTCAGGACAGATAATTATATGTTATATGAATTAGAGAAGTAAAAATTATAAAACTAATGAATATGGGATATTAATAAGTGTTTTGTGCATAAAGCAACAGATAATTGTAAAAGTATATAAGGTAAATTATTAGTTGTGTATAATGTTTGTCTCGTTCAATGAGGTATTTAGTTACAAATTACGATAGTATGCTTGAGAAAACGTATTACATGGCATATGCAGGGCCGCATTAACTGTGGCGCAGTGGCCCTTACTGACGGTCCAGACCGTCAGTTTAACTCTCTCTTTTTTCGATAAATCTTTATATTTTATCTGTTATTTGTTCTATTCTTACTCAGTACAGACTAGATCAATTTTACCGACCTCGTAACACCATAAAAAGTACAAAATAAATCAAAATTGTCATTTGTTCTTTACACTAAATACTTTAAAACTTCTTAACCATATACAACTATTTATAATTAAATTTCATTGTTTTATTGCCTTTTTGGCCGTGATTTTTAAAATTCCCACCATAAGAAATATCAAAATATGCGGTAACATGAAGCAAATGTTACACTAACCAAGTTACAAAAGCTCAGGCCCGGCATGGCCAGGTGGTTAAGGCGCACGACTCGCAATCGGAGGGTCGCGGGTTCGAATCCCTGTTACACCAAACAGCCGTTATCATGTGACGGTCAATCCTAGT
>NW_013746326.1:0-1463 GCF_000517525.1 Limulus polyphemus
GTTAAATTTTTATATCTTCTTATTGACAGTACACAGTATCGTTAAACCTCGTGTCTTCTTATTGATAGTACACAGTATTTTTAAATCTCGTGTCTTCTTATTGATAAAACACAGTATCGTTAAATCTCGTGTCTTCTTATTGATTGTACATTGTATTGATGAATCTTGTGTATTATTATTGACAGTACACAGTATTGTTAAATCTTGTGTCTTCTTATTGACAGGGCACAGTATTGTTAAATATTTAGTCTTCTTATTCACAGTACACAGTATTGTTAAATCTTGTGTCTTCTTGTTGACAATACAGGGTATTGTTAAATATTGTGTCTTCTTATTCACAGTACACAGTATCGTTAAATCTCGTGTCTTCTTATTGATAGTACACAGTATTGTTAATTCTTTGTCTTCTTATTGATAGTACACAGTATTGTTAAATCTTGTGTCTTCTTATTGACAGTACACAGTATCGTTAAATATTGTGTCTTCTTATTGACAGTACACAGTAATTTTAAATCTTGTGTCTTCTTATTGACTGTACACAGTATTATTAATTTTTATGTCTTCTTATTGACAGTACACAGTATCGTTAAATCTTGCATCTTCTTATTGACAGTACACAGTATTGTTAAATCTTGTGTCTTCTTATGATAGTACACATTATTGTTAAATCTTGCGTCTTCTTATCGACAGTACACAGTATTGTTAAATTTTTATGTCTTCTTACTGACAGTAAACATTATTGATAAATCTTGTTTCTTCTTATTGACAGTACACAGTATTGTTAAATTTTTATATCTTCTTATTGACAGTACACAGTATCGTTAAATCTTGTGTCTTCTTATTGATAGTACACAGTATCGTTAAATCTCGTGTCATCTTATTGATAGTACACAGTATTTCTAAATCTCGTGTCTTCTTATTGATAAAACACAGTATCGTAAAATCTCGTGTCTTCTTATAGATAGTACACAGTAATGTTAAATCTTATGTCAAGATTTAACAATACTGTGTACTGTCAATAATAAGACACAAGATTTAACAATACTGTGTACTGTCAATAACAAGACAGAAGATTTAACAATACTGTGTACTGTCAATAATAAGACACAAGATTTAACAATACTGTGTACTATCAATAAGAGGACATAAGAATTAACAATACTGTGTACTATCAATAAGAAGACACGAGATTTAACGATACTGTGTACTGTGAATAAGAAGACACAAGATTTAACAATACTGTGTAATGTGAATAAGAAGACACAATATTTAACAATACTGTGTATTGTCAATAAGAAGACAAAAGATTTAACAATACTGTGTACTGTCAATAAGAATACACAAGATTTATCAATACAATGTACTATCAATATGAAGGTGTACTGTCGATAAGAAGACTATTATTGTTAAATCTTGTGTCTTCTTATTGACAATACACAGTATTGTTAAATTTTTATATCTTC
>NW_013746327.1:0-1677 GCF_000517525.1 Limulus polyphemus
GTATTGTTAAATATTGTGTCTTCTTATTCACAGTACACAGTATTGTTAAATTTTATGTCTTTTTATTGACAGTACACAGTATCGTTAAATCTTGTGTCTTCTTAGTGACAGTACACAGTAATGTTAAATCTTGTGTCTTCTTCTTGACTGTACACAGTATTGTTAAATCTTGCATCTTCTTATCGACAGTACACATTATTGTTAAATCTTGTGTCTTCTTATTGACAGTACACAATATAGTTAAATTTTTATTTCTTCTTATTGACAGTACACAGTATCGTTAAATCTCGTGTCTTCTTATAGATAGTACACAGTAATGTTAAATCTTGGTTCTTCTTATTGATAGTACATTGTATTGATAAATCTTGTGTATTCTTATTGACAGTACACAGCATTGTTAAATCTTGTGTCTTCTTATTGATAAAACACATTATCGTTAAATCTCGTGTCTTCTTATAGATAGTACACAGTAATGTTAAATCTTGTGTCTTTTTATTGAGAGTACATTGTATTGATAAATCTTGTGTATTCTTATTGACAGTACACAGCATTGTTAAATCTTGTGTCTTCTTATTGATAATACACAGTATTGTTAAATATCGTGTCTTCTTATTCACAGAACACAGTATTGTTAAATCTTGTGTCTTCTTATTCAAAGTACACAGTATCGTTAAATCTCGTGTCTTCTTATTGATAGTACACAGTATTGTTAAATCTTGCGTCTTCTTATCGACAGTACACAACAGTCAATAAGAAGACAAAAGATTTAACAATACTGTGTACTGTGAATAAGAAGACACAAGATTTAACAATACTGTGTACTGTGAATAAGAAGACACAATATTTAACAATACTGTGTATTGTCAATAAGAAGACACAAGATTTAAGAATGCTGTGTAATGTCAATAAGAATACACAAGATTTATCAATACAATGTACTATCAATAAGAAGAACGAATATTTAACATTACTGTGTACTATCTATAAGAAGACACGATATTTAACGATATTGTGTTATATCAATAAGAAGACACAAGATTTAAAAATACTGTGTACTATCAATAAGATGACACGAGATTTAAAGATACTGTACTATCAATAAGAATACACAATATTTAACGATACTGTGTACTGTCAATAAGAAGAAACAAGATTTGACAATAATGTGTACTGTCAATAAGAAGACACAAGATTTAACAAAACAAAACAATATTGTTAAATATTGTGTCTTCTTATTGACAGTACACAGTATCGTTAAATATTGTGTCTTCTTACTGACAGAACACAGTAATGTTAAATATTGTGTCTTCTTATTGACTGTACCCAGTATTGTTAAATCTTGCGTCTTCTTATCGACAGTACACAGTATCGTAAAATCTCGTGTCTTCTTATTGATAGTACACAGTATTCTTAAATCTTGCGTCTTCTTATCGACAGTACACAGTTTTGTTAAATCTTGTGTTTTCTTATTGACAGTACACATTATTGTTAAATCTTGTTTCTTATTATTGACATTACACAGTATCGTTAAATCTCGTGTCTTCTTATTGATAGTACACAATATTGTTAAATCTTATGTCTTCTTATTGATAGTACACTGTATTGTTAAATCTTGTGTCTTCTTATTGACAGTACACAGTATTGTTAGATCTTGTGTCTTCTTATTGACAGTACACA
>NW_013746328.1:0-818 GCF_000517525.1 Limulus polyphemus
GTTTCCGAATTTATAACCACCAAATTCATCTTTAGCCTTACTTGGTACAACTACTCTATGAACACTTAGGTGTAATTTTAGTTACCGAATTTATAACCACCATACTCATCTTTAGTCTTACTGGGTACGAATACTCTTTGAACACCTAGGTGTAACTCTAGTTACTGAGTGTGAAATCCCATACTCATCGTTAGCGTTATTTGGTACAACAACTCCACGAACACCTAGGTGTAACTCTAGTTATTGAATTTATAACCACCATATTCATCTTTAGCGTTATTTGGTACAACTACTCCATGAACACCTAGTTGTGACTCTAGTTACGAATTTATAACCACCATACACATTTTTAGCCTTCCTTGGTACAACTACTCCATAAACAACTAGGTGTAACTCTAGTTACCGAATTTGTAACCACCATACTTTTCTTCAGCCTTACTTGGTACATCTACTCCATGAACACCTAGGTGTAAGTCTAATTTCCGAATTGATAACAACCATACTCATCTTTAGCCTTACTTGGTACAACTACTCCATAAACACCTAGGTGTAACGCTAGTTCCCGAATTTATAATCATCATACCCATCTTTAGCCTTACTTGGAACAACTACTCCATGAACACCTATGTGTAACTCTAGTTACTGAATGTGTAACCCCATACTCATCTTTAACGTTATTTGGTACAACAACTCCACTAACACCTAGGCGTAGCTCTTGTTACCAAATTTACAACCACCATACTCATCTTTAGCCGTACTTGGTACAACTACTCCATGAACACCTAGGTGTAACTCTAGTTACTGAATTTATAACCACC
>NW_013746329.1:0-952 GCF_000517525.1 Limulus polyphemus
TAGCCTTACTTGGTACAACTACTTCATGAACACCTCGGTGTAACTCTAGTTACTGAATTTATAACAGACCTACTCGTCTTTAGCTTTTCTTGGTACAACTACTCCATAAACACCTAGGTGTAACTCTAGTTACCTAATTTGTAACCACAATACACGTCTTTATCGTTATTTGGTACAATAACTCCACGAATACCTAGGTGTAACTCTAGTTACCTAATTTATAACTACCATACTCATCGTTAGCCTTACTTGGTACAACATCTCCACGAACACTTAGGTGTAACTCTAGTTACCGAGTTTATAACCATCATACTCGTTTTTAGCCTTACTTGGAACAACTACTCCATGAACACCTATGTGTAACTCTAGTTACCGAATGTGTAACCCCATACTCATCTTTAGCGTTTTTTGGTACAACAACTAAACTAACACCTAGGCGTAACTCTTGTTAACAAATTTAACACCACCATACTCATCTTTAGCCGTACTTGGTACAACTACTCCATGAACACCTAGTTGTGACTCTAGTTACAGAATTTGTAACCACCATACTCATCTTTAGAGTTATTTGGTACAACAACTCCACGAATACATATGTGTAACTCTAGTTACCGAATTTATAACCACCATACTCATCTTTAGCGTTATTTGGTACAACAGCTTCACAAACACCTAGGTGTAAATCTAGTTACCGAATTTATACCCACTATACTCATCTTTTGACTTACTTGGTACAACAACTGAATGAACACCTACGTGTGACTCTAGTTAAAAAAATTATAACTACCATAGACATCTTTAGACTTACTTGGTACAACTACTCCATAAACACCTAGTTGTAACTCTAGTTACCGAATTTGAAACCACCATACTCATCTTTACCGTTATTTGGTACAAAAAACTCCACGAATACCTAGGTGTAACTCTAGTTACCTAATTTACAACCATAGTC
>NW_013746330.1:0-1648 GCF_000517525.1 Limulus polyphemus
ACGGGCAATATTAACGACAAATGAAATATCTATATGGACTTATATAAAGGAGGGATACGGGAAACTTTAGCTACGACGTGAGATCTCTAATTATACGTAGGAGCGAGATGGGCAATATTAGCGACAAAGTGAAAATAATAAATATATATATATAGAAACCACAAGAGCAGCGTTTATTAGAAATTCAAAACAAGTTGGAATAGAAATGTGGGTAATATTTCAAAAATTGAAACCAATATATTTACCGTAATACGTGACGCAAGAGATATACTCTAAACAGTTAAGAGTAATTTTATAACTTAGTCACCGATACGTTTAAATACATATTTTGTCGACTCGAAGTTTCATCTCTATTAGCACGAATTCTATTCAAGTTTGGTTTTTATTTCTGTCATGTTCGATTTTAAACTTTGTATGATAAATTCGTTTCCACTATGAACAGTGTGTACTTAAAAAAAAACAAAAAAACACCTCCCACAAACGTCAAATATGAATTGCTCAAGGGACACGAGAAAATATAGTTTTGCGCAAAAATTGAAGTTTCTCACGCCACCGTTCAAGAAAAATTCAAATAGAATGCATTTTTCCATAATTTTTTTATATGATTTTAAAAACTTGTTTTCAACAAATACTGTTTAGTCAATTTTACTGTCGGATTCGTCATTTTTTCTTTTTGCTGAAGTTTATTTTGAAATCTCCAAAACAAATGATATTTATATGAATAAAATAATTCGAAAAACTGTATTATATAACATATAATATATGTTATATATATATATATATTATGTAACACAAGTTAATTTTAAGACAAGGTATATCAACAGTGAATTTTCAATTAAATTTAGTTATTTATCAAAAGTAAAAACGCTCGCCAGCCGTCAGGTGCAATATGTATCAACTTTTCTGTATCATAAAAATAATTCCCCCTTGAAGACCTAATCTTCAACAGAAGCACGTGAGAATCACGTGATTTAATCCGGTACGTTTGAACATGATTTAGTAATGTATACATTGGTACTCTAATTAAACAACACGTAATGTTATTATGTGAAATATTATTATTCACTAGCAAAGACCCGAAAAACATTTGCGGTCAAATTAGTATCTTTATTGCAACATAACTTCTTTAAATATAATATTTCTACAATAATACAAAGGAATTTTAATCGCAGACACCGAAATCTACAAGTCTACTTGACTTAGGCCTAACGTCAGTTAAGCCAATATTAAATACGCCCTATATTCGATAGGGAGATAACACTCTAACTTGTGTACGTTTTTTTCCCTTTAATTTAGTTAGGCCTAAACTTTACCGTACTTAATACTATCAATAGACATAGTTATAATGTTATTCTAAGACCTAACGTTGGACCTTTTTAACAACTTTAATAAGCTTTTAATATGTTGTACAAAATGTCTATTAAAGTATTGTTACGACAGCGGAAGAGAGCATGGGAGCATGCGCGCTGGAGTTTCTAGAAGGATCATGACTTATCGGGGAACCTCGCGAATGCCCCAGTGTTTTCTAGACGCCCTCTTTTTTAGTAAATAAGCCTGGCAAAGAAAGCTAGCGATATAGGCAGATAGATCGAAGAGAGAGAGATATGCAGATAGACTGAAGATAGAGATAATTGAATCAAGCGAACAG
>NW_013746331.1:0-2259 GCF_000517525.1 Limulus polyphemus
CATGGGATGAGAGATTATAACAAACATATATATATATATTTTCATGTAGAATGCGTCGCCATCTGGAGAATAAACTAGAAACTATACATTCTGGCTTCCAGATATTATTATTACAATTATATAGTTACATCTTATGTGAATTCACGTCATTTAATACTTTCGAATCTGAATGAAAAATGTGTTTTTCTTTAAATGACGTCCTATGTCCGTAAAGTGTTATAAACTATTCTTATTGATCTAATAATTTTTGTACATTTGAAAGATGATGAAAAAATATTTTTATTAGTTTCATACGAGTAGTTCTTGTGTTATTTATTCTATGCAATTTGGAAATATTTCTATAAAATAATGCAAAATATGTTTACAATTAGTGGAGTGCGAGCACATGACATTTTTATGGTAACGATACATAGAATGAATAGAATCAAGCATCTGAAATTGTCATGACAACAATATATATATATATATATTGAAACTTTTATATATATATATCCTATAAAATACTATGACTTTGTAAACCTGTTTTAATGAAGCTTACGATATCTTTAAAGTTTTCTTTTGTTTTGTTTTTACTTTGACGTAGATGTGACAACATCAGTTTACTATGAAGTTTTTAACCTTAGCTAGACGTCGCTTTGCAGCCCAGTGAGACTTCTTGATTCGAGAGTAAAACTACGTGGTTTTACAAACTCCTTACATAGTTAATAAACATACAGTTGAGTCATGTATATGCTAATTTTATGTGTTTGTTATTAAAGTAGTTAAATAATCAGAAGACTGGAATATAAGAAAACAATTATCCAGATATCTGGAGTAGTAAAAGCTTTAGAATAATGTGGACAGTATTGAAACCAATGTGTTTCATTATGTTACATAAATAGGTTTGATAGGAATGTCTTAAAGCCAGTGTTTCATTATATCACATAAAGAGGTTCAATAGGAATGTCCAGAAGACACCGTGTTACGTTATATCACATAAAGAGGTTCGATAAGGATGTTTAGAAGACATCGTGTTTCTTTATATCACATAAAGGGGTTCGATGTGGATATCTTGGAGCCACTGTGTTTCTTTATATCACATAAAGGGGTTCGATGTGGATATCTTGGAGCCACTGTGTTTCTTTATATCACATAAAGGGGTTCGATGTGGATATCTTGGAGCCACTGTGTTTCTTTATATCACATAAAAAAATGTTTGTTTGCAGCCACGTCTGTTACCAGTTTAGTTTACTGGAGATCTTGAAGATGCAAAAAAGACTTGTACCTATTTTATGGGATGTGATCAGTATTTGTATTCCCGTAATATTTGTGACTAAGTATTATGTACGTTGATAAGTGATCAGTATTTGTATTTTTCTAATAACAATATTATGTACCTCGATGCATGATCAATATTCTTGTTCCTGTAATATTATTGACCTAATATTATTCACGTAATTACATACGCACACAGTTTGATTAATTTGGACAGAGTGATAGACCTGACCTCTATGAATTATATCAATAAACCGATCATCTTCATCAACGGTGTTCAACATGGCTTTTCTTACAAAACCAAATCAAATAGATATTAAAAGTCATAAAAACAAATCAAGAAACCAAAAGTCTGTATTGCTAACTTGATACTTTAAATCCTGTACACCCACTACTGTATTAATTAAAATATTTAATCTGTAGGTACACAATATATTGTGAAGTTTCGGCAGCATGCTTTCAAAAATATATAGATTCATAGAGTGAATAAAATAATATCTACATTTGGTATTATCATACATAAAAGTATATTAATTGGTATTATCATACATAAAAGTATATTAGTTGGTATTATCATACATAAGCGTATATTCACTGGTATTATCATACATAAGCGTATATTCACTGGTATTATCATACATAAAACTATATTCATTGGTATTATCATACATAAAAGTATATTCACTGGTATTATCATACATAAAAGTATATTCACTGGTATTATCATACATAAAACTATATTCATTGGTATTATCATACATAAAAGTATATTCATTGGTATTATCATACATAAGTGTATAAAAGTTTAAAATAAAATAGTTAGCGATTAAAATAACTGGCTAAAACCTGGTAAAAGATTTTGTATTTGATTTATATTTCCCACTACTACAATCAGACGGTTTCATTTTATAAATTTGGTTTTGGATTGTAACTGGCAAAAGTCATTAGTAAACTTGTTTATTTGGTAAGTCGAATCAGACGGTTTCATTTTATAAATTTGGTTTT
>NW_013746332.1:0-1650 GCF_000517525.1 Limulus polyphemus
GCTGCCTTCCCTTACACTGCTAAATTAGGGACGGCTAGCGCAGATAGCTCTTGTGTAGCTTTGCGCGAAATTCAAAAACAAACAAACCAAAATTGAGTAAGTAAGGTGCTTAAGTCTATCTTTAAATCTCGTGTCATTTAAAACAGGGAATTTTCTGGTACAGTATGTCTTCTTTCGACCTTTTGCCAATAAATAAATACGGTACAAAGACCAAAGTTGAACTCAGTACTTTTAATAAGACTTATAAAGGAGCATTATTAAATATGATAGACATTACACTACTTATATGGTAGGAATTACCACATACGTAAAATCTGTTTTGAGACTTGATGATTTTAATTTACCTTGATAGCTTACGCACACTATTCTAAAGTTTCCTAAGCCCATGAGCTTATACACTGAATAAATTCCGTTTTGTTTTTTTTTATTTACTTAGCTACACATCATAGTGGAAGTAGAAGAAGGAAAAGTAGAAGAGAGCGCAGTATTTAGTGGTAATCCACGGTACTCAAAGTTTTATCTAGCATACGACTGATTGTACAAACATTGGCATAAAAAAGTAGAAATTGTAGCATGCACACAAAAAAAGCTATTTCAATCACTTGTGTGAATTTACATGTGTAATTAAAAAACTAGTGTAACAAGAAATGAGAGAACAGGGAGATCGGGTAGAGACAAAGTTAAGGTGTGATAAGGAGATATCATATTTAAAAAGTTATGACAAAAATATGTCATAAGTTATGACGGTTAGAAAAAATCAAACTATAAAAACACGTAACAATAAAACATCATAAATTCACAACAACAACAAACAATGTGAAGAAATAGCATTAAAATAAAACAAATTTGAATATACATCTTAATTAGAAAGAGGTTTAAAATATGATATATCCTGGTGGTGTGAAAAGAAAATTAGTAACGTTTCAAGTGAACAATAGGCGTGCTAGCCCTCCTAAACAGTTTTAGGTAAAATAACGAAACAAAAAGAAATGACAAGGAAATCAAAAGTTTGATGAAGAAAGATACGTGGATATAGGAACGGAAGAACAGGGTATTATGAGCAATTAATTTTTTGAAGAGCTTGTAAATGCTGTATTTTGTTTGTTTTAAGAGCAATGCTTACCAATAGGCTGTCTGTGTTGCGTCTAAAGCGAGCCTTGTCCACTTGGGGCGCTGTAAATGCAGTAAGTTACAATTCGCTTTATATTAATACAAAAAAAGCTTTTTTTTAAGAACCAGGTAAGAGATTTGTGACAGTGAATTAGGCCAACAACCTTTATACATTTAACAAGGGGGAAAAGTTATATAATTGAAAGTAACTGTAACTACTTGAGCAAGCATGGCATTCAACTAGCTGCGCTTTACGTCGAGCCCAACTCTCTACCGGGAACAACTCATTACGCGATATTTGTAAGCCTTTCCACTACACAATAAAGGGGAAACTCGTAATAGCGCTAGTTCGAAGGTTTGATAAGTGAGCGAATTTGATGAGACACTAAAGTTTACAATTAAGAATAGGAAATTTTATCTATACAAAATACGAGGAGAAAATTAAATTAAGTAGCAGTTACATACTCGTACACGCTCAAAGGTTGATAAGGTTTGAAATTCCTAGTGTAAAGATGGAAGGTGTGAAATTTCAAAAATAAC
>NW_013746333.1:0-1651 GCF_000517525.1 Limulus polyphemus
TGTATTCGGAAAGAATAAACCAGTTTTATTTAAGAAAGGACTTGTGTCGCTAAAGTTTCGTAGGAACAAATTTGCGGAAAATTATCTAACGCACGGAGACGTAACAAATTGGTGTCATAAGTTGGATAAAAAAATGGAAACGATAGGCGGAAAATCAAACTACAGCTTAGTAGACTTGGTGACAGCAATACAAGAGCAGCAAAAGAAACAAGAAGAACGAGAAAATAAACAAGAAGAACGAGAAATTAAACAAGAAGAGAGATTACAGCAGTTGTTGGAGGAAAAAGAAAAGAAACAAGAAGAACGAGAGAATAAACAAGAAAAGAAACAAGAAGAGAGATTACAGCAGTTGCAAGAAAACCTGCAACAGTGGGAGCTCGGACAGCAAAATAAACAGGAAGAGAGATTACAACAGTGGCAAGAAAACTTGTAACAGTGGCAGCTCGAACAGCAAAATAAACAAGAAGAGAGATTACAACAGTGGCAAGAAGTACAAATTGAAAACATTAGTAAATTCAAAAGCGAATTAAATACATTAAAGGATGATTTATTGTCTTTTACACAAGGAGAACACATCAACCGTCGACTTAATCAGACCCAGACAATGGCAAGCCCCTTCCAGACCCCACAGCTAAACCCTAATGCAGATATATTCAGTCCCGTTAGAAGTCACATCCCAGATATGAATGTCAGTACTAGGAGTGATCCAGTACGAAGGAAGCCACAGGAATACGATGCAAACGCACCGTGGGAAGCATATAGAGCACAGTTTGAGTTACTGGCAGAGATGAACGGATGGACAGAGGAGCAGAAAGCAGTATATCTGGCAACGAGCTTGAAAGGACAACCACTGGAAATACTTGAACGGTTGTCAGCAGACGACAGGCACAATTATAGAGCACTGGTAGCGGCTCTAGAACTCAGGTAAAGAACCCAAAATCAGTCGGAAGTCTACAGGGCTAGGTTTAGGGGATAGCCTGCAAGAGCTGGCACAAGACTTGGAAAGCATGGCACACAAGACCTACCCAACTACACCACCCGATCTCCTCAAGTTGTTGCTGAGGGATCAGTTCGTAGATGCTTTGGACAGTCCACAACTTAAGATTCAGGTGAAGCAAGCACACTCCTCTTCCATGCATAATGCAATGGCCAGAGCTCTCGAATTTGAGTCCTACGTTAAGTTCAGCACAGAGGTACCGAGGTTGGTACAGTCATCTAGATTCAAGGCCAGAAAAGGTCAGCTTTCAGAGAGGTTTGAGGGACTTTGATGGCACTGTAACAAATCTGGGCACAAGATAGCTCAATGTTGGCAATTTCAACATAGGGGAGGTGTCACAGCAGGAAAGGCTGGTATACAGAAAGGTTGTTGGAACTGTGGAAAGCACGGACATTTGAGGAGCCAGTGTAGGAAGAATATTACCAACAAGTCGGCCTCAAGGAGACCAGTAGTGGTTGGTGTTGAGCAACGCCCACCAACCCCATCATGAAAGTCCCAACGGCTAGGTGTAGAATGCCAAGCACACACAGTGTCTACTTGGCTGACATTGAAGACGAATGCACATTAGGACTGGACTATCTACTACCATAGAAGTTTGTAATTGATTTTGATAAAATGGCGTTTGGGAATAACAAAGGCCAAGTTCCGGTAACT
>NW_013746334.1:0-2486 GCF_000517525.1 Limulus polyphemus
GTGACACCGCCTTAAGATTTTTCAACTAAAAGTGACTTTTTGTTTCAACTTATAGAATTATTTTAGGAATGCCTTTTCGTACTATGCAGTCTTTATTTAATTTTCAGGTTAGTAACTATATGACAGAAATGAATCTTAAATTATAACTACTATGAACAACAAATGTTAAGCTATATAGTGTTTGAAATAATTAATAATTTACTTATCTAGTCTCTAATGTCTTTATTACAAGATTTTTGCTTATGTTATGTTACAAATAAATGTAGCAAATAAAAAAAAAGAGATTCTGAATATCTGAAAACTTACGAGGCAGAAAGTTATAAAGAATACATACTAAAAGTTAATTGATAGTTATTATTTGGAGCTGTGATTTCTTTATTAGTTGTGATTCTTGTAGGTCTTTTGTTTATTATATCATCGGTGGAAAGTCAACGCCTAAACACAATACGATTTTATTGAAAACGTGAATTAGAGTAAAGCTTTGTATATATGTATACAAAACTATCGGTCTGAACCTGATGTAGAAACACTCAACTTTTATGGTTTGATTACTTTTAAACACTAAACTACACAATAAGATAACTGTGCTCTGCCAATCACGGGTATTGAACCCCGAATTGTATCGTCGTAAGGTAAGGTTACCTGCGATTCACTGAGAAGCGCAAATATTATCAAAGTTTTCATTCGAACATTTTTTTTTTCATTTACAGGGCATATTTGTACTCACCTTTAGTATATTAGGCATAAGCTCATTTTGAAAGAAAAACAAATGAATAATAAGTAATTGAAAGGTTCTTCTTTAGCCTAACTACATGTACAGCCAGGCTAGGATCATCCATATAAAGATGTGATGTATAGAAAAAATTAAATTATGCGGAATACCTTTGTTTGTTGCACATCGTGATATCTCTGCTTGTCATTCGAAATTTAAAAGTGATATACACTAAACAGAAGGCAGCTAACGAACACCACCCACCCCCACCTCTTGGGCTACTGTATTTGAATAGGTGAATGGAACGTCACACTACCACACCCCCACAGCTAAAGGACGACACATTTGATGATGTAATTTAAACTAACAGATTGCAATTCAAGTATCCTTATCACGAAGAGGTTTCAGCAACGAAAATAAGTCAAACGAAGTATTTCAATATTCGTTGTTAGCTTTTAATTTTATAAGAAAGAATCTGCAAAACAAAGAAACTGTTGGAAATTACTAACAATATGTTTTAAACACAGACTTCTCATTCTAAAAACATCAATTAATACAATTTTTATATAATTAAATTTTCCAACTTTACAGAATTTTCTTTGTTTTACAAAATGATGCACATTGATTAGAATGTAACTTTTAGTTTCACAATTGGTTTTTCCCTCTCTCGTGTACCGCCAACTTACACGAATAGAGAAAGTTCGCAGAGGTAGCGGAAGGTTGAAAAACTTTGCTTAATGTGAAAAAGTATATATAAAAGCGTCTAATTGTTAGATCATGGAGAGCATGCTTGGAAGAAAATTAACGAAATTTTAAGTGAATAAGACAAAATCATTTTTACAGTACAGCCATAACATCTAAATACATTTCATTAATTCCTATTTACACATTTGTAAAGAATGTTTAATAAAATAGTAATTTATACAATATGAGTTAGTTTGTTTGATCTTTTTAATACTTTACTTTACAAGTCTTTAGTACACATCTTCAACAACAAAATCTTATGTATAAGATAAACTGTTTTTAGTATATGTAACTATTATAGAAATAACCCTTCTGCTAGTCAAACCTTTAGCCGTATGTGGCTCAAACGTACACTGTTCCCTAGACAGGAGGTCATTTGTAGAGGTGACCAGTAACCAAGGTTACCAAATGTACACTTTTGCTTAGACAGAGGTCATTTGTAGAGGCGACCAGTAACCAAGGTCTAGGTTAAAAACAATTGTAGTCTAGAAGATAATTGGTAACAATTCTGAGAATATGTAACATTTCAGACCAAGAATGATACATTAGATTCATGCTTTTTGGTAAAACCAGCGGGACTTGACAAAGCAACAGCTAAAGTGGTTTCCTGTGTTAATTTGTACAAGACGGGCATATTGACCACCTATGACAATTACGTCCTGCTGTTTGAAGCTGACACAGTGGCGTACAAGCACGAAAAGTATTTGAACAGTGAAGCCCCGAAAAGATTTGCATGAGCAGTTTAATCCCTTCTCCAATTACCCTGCTGTGACAACTTTCCTGATCTCTACTTACTACAATATTTGTCCTTACCCTCTCATTTTAAATCCTTTAGAATTTCAACGGCTATAATACTCGTCACCATTAAGTAATCCTGAGGCATGATACAGATAGAAACAATCATTCCTGGACAACTAATTCAAGACTTCCATTCGATGACCACTTAACTCACAAACAGATAAGCCTAAGTGATATTTTTTCGTTGGACACCGAAAGACCTCAAAGTTTTATATATATATAATTTTGAATG
>NW_013746335.1:0-663 GCF_000517525.1 Limulus polyphemus
CTATTAAAACTCCCGTGCCTATCCCAGTTAAATACCTGCTGATGGAATGAAAGTACAACATGCTGAGAGAAATGAAATCGTTTTTCTGAAGTATAACTCTAAACTGCACGACGTTTAAAAATAAAAATTTCTATCATAAAATAACATAAAACTTATTTTGTTTTCAAAAACTTAGCCCTTTATTTAATAATTATACAAGCCTGCGATGGTTTTATTGTCTTGATATTTTTACGTGTTCTACGGTAATTCCTGTTTGTTTGTTTGTTTGTTTTTGAATTTCGCGCAAAGCTACACGAGGGCTATCTGCGCTAGTCGTCCCTAATTTAGCAGTGTAAGACTAGAGGGAAGGCAGCTAGTCATCACCACCCACCGCCAACTCTTGGGTTACTCTTTTACCAACGAATAGTGGGATTTACCGTCACGTTATAACGCCCCCACGGCTGAAAGGGCGAGCATGTTTGGTGTGACGGGATTCGAACCCGCGACCCTCGGATTGTGAGTCGAGCGCCCTAACCACCTGGCCATGCCGGGACAGGTAATTCCTGTACGCTGAATCCGAAAATGATATCCATTTTTCTCTATCACGTACAGATTTTTCACAAAACGTCATAACGCAATACATAAAAGAACGACCGCAACACGTAGTTTTGAGACTAAAAGACG
>NW_013746336.1:0-1652 GCF_000517525.1 Limulus polyphemus
GTGAATCGCTGCGATTTATAGCATGTATTATAAAAGTTGTTAAGTTTAAAGTGACAATAAACGTACTGATCGTGGAACTTCTGTATACTAAAAGTTTGTATCGAGGAAGAATAAACTGGTTTAATCAAGAAAGGACTTGTATCGTTGAAGATTCTCGGAAAGAATTTCCACTAGAAACAAACAAACAAGCAGACACGTAACAAATTGGTGTCAGGAGTGGAATGGAAAAAAAGATGGAAACGAGAAGTGGCAAATCAAACTTCAGCTTAGCAGATTTGATGGCAGCAATACAAGAACAAGCAAAAGAAACAAGAAGAACGAGAAAATAAACAAGAAGAGAAACTACAGCAGTAGTTGGAGGAAAAAGAAAAGAAACAAGAAGAACGAAAAAATAAACAAGAAGAGAGACTACAGCAGTGGCAAGAAAACCAGCACCAGTGGCAACTGGAACAAGAAAGGAAACAAGAAGAACGAGAAAAGAAACAGGAAGAAAGTCTCCAACAACTACAGGAAAGTCAACAACAGTGGCAAAAAGAACAAGGAGAGAGAGAGTACAACATCAGCATGAAGTACAAATGGAAAATATTAGTAAATTTCAAAGTGAATTAAATACATTAAAGGACGATTTACTGTATTTTACACAGGGAGGATATATTAGCCTTGGACCTAATCAGCTCCAGACAACAGGAAGCCCCTTCCAAACCCCACAGCTAAACCCTAATGCAGACATCTTCAGTCCTGCCAGAAGTCACATTTCAGGCATGAGTGTCAGCAATTTGGTTGATCTAGTACGAAGGAAGGCACAGGAATTTGATAGAAAGGCACCATGGGAAGCATATAGAGCACAAGTTGAGCTCCTTGGTGAAATGAATGGATAGACAGAGGAGCAGAAAGCAGTGTATCTGGCAACTAGCCTGAAGGACAACTACTGGAAATACTTGGACAGTTTTCAGAGAAGTTTGAGGGACTTTGCTGGCACTATAACAAACCTGGGCACAAGAGAGCTCAATGCTGGCAAGTTCAACACAGAAAAGATGCCACGGCAGGAAAGGCTACTACCCAGAAATGTTGTTGGAACTGTGGAGAGCAAGGACATATGAAGAGCCAGTGTAAGAAGAATACTACCAATAAGTCAGCCTCAGGAAAACCAGTAGTGGTTGGTGTTGAGGGATGCCCACAAACCCCCATTGTGAAAGTCCCAACAGATAAGTGTAAAATGGCAAGCACACATAATGTGTTCATGACAGGAAAGCTGGATGGCCAAAAGTGTAACTTTGTCATACATTCTGCATCTCAGCAAACCCTTGTGAGTATCACAAAGGAGTACCAGAAGCCATAAAGAAGCTCTGTGGTGTGACAGGACATTATGGAAGGTTGTGGGGACCAGTGTGGGTAACTATTGAGCTCATGAGCATAAAGGACAGACACAAAGTATACTTGGCTGACATTGAAGACCCATGCATATTAGGGTTGCACTACTTACTACCGAGGAAATGTGTAGTTAACTTTGATAAAATGACGTTTGGGAACAACAAGGCCAAATTCTGGTAAGTGTTGCTGCATCTATTGATTTGCATGACACAGCACTTAAATCAACTATAATAACCCTCTATGTCAGAAAAGATAATTTGGGGTAGAATAAAAGAACATGC
>NW_013746337.1:0-1942 GCF_000517525.1 Limulus polyphemus
TGGAAGATTATTTGTTTATTTGTAATTATGCACAAAGCTACACAATGGGCTATCTTTGCTCTGCCCACCACGGGTATCGAAACCCGGTTTCTAGCGTTGTAAGTCCGCAGACATACCGCTGTGCCACAGGGGGGCCAACGGTGGAGGAAGTAGTTTCAAAGGCAGGAACATGCCTGGAAAATCGTTCTTATAAAATATGGTTGACCCTCTGTACAATACAAAGTTTTTATTTATGTATCAACTGACTCTGATTTCAGTTATAGAGAAAATATATATATATATATATATATAAATATATCGGCAGGCAACATACATTCTATCTAGTTATCTGGAATCACAATTTTTTGTTCTTTTAATTTTTTTTCTCCACGTCAATACCGTCTGTATTGTTTTGTAAATTTGTTACTAACAAAATGTCTAAGTGGGTGAAAGTTTTATCATCAATTTCTTCAGCGGAATGAAAGAGTGACGACGTCATTATTTATTCTGTAGGTTCGATAACGCACAGGTTTCGGTTTCATTAACTCGTAGCTACTGGTAGCGCTCAAACATCAGTTACAGTTATAAAGTGGCAAATGACGAGGGTCGAGGCTAATCGTCATGGCAACTATAAACTTATAACTTTAATGGAATCTGAAATTAAAGTCGTGCCGACAAGAGAACGAACATCAAAGATATTGAGTCGTTCACACGAGAATTGTAGGAGCGACCAGAAGGTGATATATCCTTTGGATCGCGCGAAAGAAGTTTACGAGGTGATTGGATGACAAGACTAAGTTCATCCCTCTTTCAGTCAACTTAACCGCGGATGGACAAACACAGTAAGACTTTTAATATCACAGTAAATCGTCTTATCGCCTGAGGCCAAACAGTATATATTTCTATAACACGAGACCACATATGAAAACTCTGTTACGCACTGCACTGTAAGGTCATGCGTTTAGAACAAAATAAAAAAAACAACCAATTATGCATATATACGGCACACTGAGTACATTCAGTGTTTAAAAAATAACTACAAAATGATAAAATAAATAGCATACCAAAACTCTTACTTTTACAAAGTTTTAGACCTTAATGATTTTTAGCATTCAAAAGTTAACACTTCTTATTCACACACACTGATATAGTACGATAGAAGAGTTAATAAAGCAAGAATTTGGATAACTTTTCACACATCTCATATAACATGATAGAAGAGTTAATAAAGCAAGAATTTGGATAACTTTTCACACATCTGATATAACATGATAGAAGAGTTAATAATGCAAGAAACTGGATAACTTTTCACACATCTGATATAATATGATAAAAGAGTTAATAAAGCAAGAAACTGGATAACTTTTCACACACCTGATATAACATGGTAGAAGAGTTAATAAAGCAAGATACTGGTTAACCTTTCACACACCTGATATAATATGATAGAAGAGTTAATAAAGCAAGAAACTGGATAACTTTTCACACACCTGATATAACATGATAGAAGAGTTAATAAAGCAAGATACTGGATAACTTTTCACACATCTGATATAATATGATAGAAGAGTTAATAAACAAGAAACTGGATAACTTTTCACACACCTGATATAACATGATAGAAGAGTTAATAAAGCAAGATACTGGTTAACCCTTCACACACCTGATACAATATGATAAAAGAGTTAAAAAAGCAAGAAACTGGTTAACTTTTCACACACCTGATATAATATGATAAAAGAGTTAATAAAGCAAGATACTGGATAACTTTTCACACACTCGATATAATATGATAGAAAAGTTAATAAATCAAGAACTTGGATAACTTTTCACACACCTGATATAACATGATAGAAGAGTTAATAAAACAATAATTTGGATAACTTTTCACACACCCGATATAATATGATAAATGAGTTAATAAAGCAATATACTGGATAACTTTTCACACACCTGATATAAC
>NW_013746338.1:0-1931 GCF_000517525.1 Limulus polyphemus
CTATGTTTTAGGAAAAATAACCTTAAGAATTTATTTCAAAATAGCAACAATCTATATACATATATAATACATAATAAGTGAAATGTGACTGTATTTTACAAATACTATTTGACTAAAACACAGCCAAGACAAGTTACTTTGAACAGACCAAAAGTCACGTTTATGTTATTTGATAAGGTAATATGAGTGCACATAAGCCATGTCGTTGTAACTTTTGTATTGTTAGCCATGCATGGGTTAAAGGTCAATATAATAAAAATATATATAAATTATAAAGTTATGAGATTTAAGCCATTTCATCTAAACATTTATGTTTTTGTGTTATAATTTGTGATCAATAATAGATAAAATATAAAAAAATTTCTTAAGAAATATTTGATAACTATCTAGACATTATAAAGATTGTGCACGTGAAATTTCGAAATTTTCTGATGCATAAAAGTATTTCTAATATTAAGATGAATATTACTTTGCATGATAGATAGGCAACATGTGAAAAGAAAAAAAGACATGAGGGAAACATTGCTTTACAAACCTTAAAACTTAAATAAAAAAAATAGATATTTTGCATATGAAAGCATTGTAATATTTACTAATAATCTGTCCCATTTCGTAAATATTTGCTTACTAACTTAAAAGTTATAGCATGAAAACTATAACAAGCACAAAATAGTTATGAGATTGGCCCCAGGGACCGAGTCCGGGTTGAAAGAGTTAAAAGAGTAAAAATATGAAAGAAAAAATGAAGAAACTTTGAGGCAACAACTCAACTCATTTTCTTGGAACTGTGAATGAACTTAAATTATTATGTGGATCAAAAGTTTCATAATTTGTCAGTTAACCAGGTTTTGACTTGTGATATTTATTGTCTTTGCACAGTTTTAATATATGTAGACATAGAAACTCAATAGTTGGATAGTTATAGAAATATTTTTATTGGTTGTGCACAGTAAAGCTTTTGTTTATTTTATTCACAATGTTTCTCCAGGTTTATCTGGCATCATCAGGTGAGATACAAGAAAAAAAAAATTATCGAAATCAATTTTCTGATAACTGCTTTAAGTTAGGACATATACTTCTGTAACTAATGCTCATAGAAATGTTTTAAATACCTTATAGTTTTTGTTTACTTAAATGTGTATAGTTTTAATTTTGCTATATTATTGTACTCCAAGACAAAGAAATACTTTCAGTTGTAGGCTGTAGTGTTCTTTTAAAGATAAGTATTATTTTACTGTTTTTAATGTCTGGAAATGTAATTTTGGTGTATTTTAGTTTAATTGCAATTGGACAGTTAAGTTTTATTGCTACAGGTATAGCTAAGCATAAAGTTACAGTATTAGGCTTAATACTAGATTGTTAGGTTTTTGTTTAGTTTTAGGTTGCTGCTACTAGTACTGAGTTATATAATAATAAAGTATTATATATTAGATTGAAATAGATTTTTCACTGGTATTAGCTAAATAACAAGAATAATTTGTATAACTTTAAAGCTTAAATTACTGTTTCAATTATTATTTGATAGCTGTTGAGAATTTAATACATTAGTAAATTGGGTCAAAGGCCATGTCATCACTTTTATTGAACTACTATTTTATGAGTAAAAGGTCAGTAAAATAAAAATAATAAGTGTTTATATATGTATAATGTTATAAGATTTAAGTTATTTAGGCTAAATATTTGTGGTTTTGAGTTATAACTTGTAGTAATTCTAGAATGAAAAGGCATAAGGTATTTATTTCCTAATTTTTTAATGGTGGTTACGAGATACAATAGTGAAAATAACAGATAAAATATAGTTTTTCCTTAATAAATGTTTGATAATTATCTGGCAGTTAATTTTAAATACTTTTATAATTGTACATAAAGAATAAACATGAAAACAAAAATTATAATACTTAACCAATCTTTTTTTCTTGCTGTTGGGTTTC
>NW_013746339.1:0-1644 GCF_000517525.1 Limulus polyphemus
ATGCCGGGCCCCGAATAGTGGGATTGACCGTCACATAATAACGCCCCCACGGCTGAAAGGGCGAGCATGTTTGGTGTGACGGGGATTCGAACCCGCGACCCGAGCGCCCTAACCATGCCGGGCCAATTATCTTCGAATGTCAATCCTTATTTGGACTGACACACACACGCGCTCCGGTAAAGTACGGGTATGTATTTGTACGTCTCTATATATCTACGAAGTACGACAAGACAGACGTACACTGTATTTTCATGTTTGGATTTTACATATGATATGCTCAAGTCAGATCGAAAAATCTTGATATACGTAAAGGAAGCACATTTTAGCAAGTGTATTATTTCTCAAATGGTACTGTTGATAATTACTTAATTACGCATGTAAATAAATCATATTAATATTTTTGATTAGAATTAGAAGGGCGTGTCTCATTAATATATGTTGTTGTTTTTTTACGAGTCTCGGGATACATTACAAAGAATGGGCTATGCAGTTCGCCTCGTATTAATGTAATAACTTAAAATTGTGTGTAAGGGGAGTGGGGGCAAGTTCGTATATACACGAGTTCCTGTCTGATAATGTTCCAATATAATTGCAATGAGAGTACAACGTAATCTAACCATGCTTTCCTCGGGGAAATTAGTCTCCGAGAACGAAGTAAAAACTTTTGTACGTTTTTATATACATTCCCTAAGTCCCCGGCCCGGTATGTCCAGGTGGTTTGTAGTGCTTCACTCGCAATGTAAGGGTCGCGGGTTCAAATCCCCGTCCCACCAAACATGCTCGGCCTTTCAGCCGTGGGGGCGTTTTTATGTGACGGTCAATCCCACTATTCGTTGGTAAAAGAGTAGCTCAACAATTTGCTGTGGGTGGTGATGATTAGCTGCCTTCCCTCTAGCCTTTCACTACTAAATTAGGGACGGCTAGCGCAGATAGCTCCCATGCAGCTTTGCGCGAAATTCAAAACAAACCTAAGTCTCCCGGTGGTTAAGGGTTAAGTCTAAGGGCTCCTAACGCGAAAAATCTCACTTCAATCCTCGCAGTGGGCATAGCGCAGAGGAGTCAATTTTATGGACTTGTATTTAATAGCAAAAAAACAAAGGTTTCCTAAAATATTTACAATCTTTTGGCAATAAATAGCTCTAGCAAGTAAGATAGTGTTCTGGATTAGCGTAACGAGAACAGTCGAGAAAACACCAATTAATGCTATTTACAACAAAATTTAACACCAAAAACAATATTTAAATAGTCAAGCAAATATTAACATCAAAATGTTAGATTAAATTTGATGTTAAGCACAAAACTACACAATGAGTCATCTGTGCTCTGCCCGGTTTCTAGCGTTGCAAGTCCGCAGACATACCGCTGTGCCACTGGGAAGCACATCAAAGGGAAGGACTGTGTTAAAAATAGCAAGACCAAACCTGTGATGAAAGACATTTTAATTGTAAATGAAAACAGGCCTTAACAACCACAACATAATTTAACCCCTTTAGCCCGAGTATAATAAACCACGAAGAAGTATTATGTGTATTAAAACATTTCTCGACATTAGCTTATTTCACAGGTAAAATACGTCATATTTAATATCAATCCTTCGAAAACAGTGCAAAACAAGATAGTAGGAATGGCATTTGCAAATGCACA
>NW_013746340.1:0-1648 GCF_000517525.1 Limulus polyphemus
GATTCTTACACTCAAGAATCTTCTACAACTTTACAGAATAGGCGGGAGTTTCGCAATACATATTTAACAGTATAAATTATGTACATTTCTATATATAAATATAATTTAAGGAAACATCGACATTAAAATAAATATATGTTAATAAATCCATCACAAGCATGACATATACAATATTGTCCACACACCGACGAATATAGTCCTCTCAATACTTTTTTGTTGTAAGTCCACATTCATCAGTTCTTCTTGATGAATTTTATTATGGTGAGATTATGTGGAGGAAATCCTAATGGATCAACATATTCTCCTTTTTCATTTCGACCAAAGTAAATACAGACCCAGTGACAACCAGATTTATGATTAGGATTCTCACTGACGATGCATGATTAAGTAGTTGATCACTGGTAAATACACCTCCAAACTTCTTTCACGTACACAAGTATTATGAAGGTATCGAATAAATTTATAATGTGTTCATAGCTTCTTAAATATCAGTTATGGTGTTTCTAAACTCATCAATTTCTAGAACTGACTGAAATTCTGCATACGCTAGAACATTTATAGTGTTAGATAAGGCACAATCAAACGTATTTCAATTCGTAAATTTCCCTGTTTCACCAAGTTATAGTGAGAATCTACAGCAGATAGATCTGGTGTAAGATCAAAGGGAAAGAGTGTATATCGTCCCGAGTATTCGTCATATCCTATATATTTCAAATGATATTTAGCTTTTCCTTTCTGAAATTCTTTAGCATGTGACGGACAACTGACGGTCTGATCTTGAATTTTCTAGCATAGATAGAAATGTGTTGTAGTACAATTTTGAAGCTCAATTCATTGTTTGACATAATACAAAACGAATCTTTACTTTGTACGAGTAAGAGATTTAAACTTAAACCATTAGGCAAGAACTGTAAAAATATATCCAAATGTAGATGGCCAATCATGTCGACTGTTTGACTACCACATGTATTTATGTATCGGTCTTTGATTCCCTCATTCTCACCATCGTTAAAATCGAGATTGTCAAAACTACCCGCCGTGTCCTTTATCCACATGAATGATGTTAGATGACTTTTCCTAGCTCCACCATTATAACTTAGTAAAGTTTCTATGTAGGCCTTATATGCATAAAGGTTGTGAGACGAAGAAACGAGTTTATCATTAAGGTATACATCTATTTGACAAAATAGAGAAGAAGTAACAAGTTTACAGGTGCAGAGGTATCTTCATCCTTTTTATATCGGTATCGTCAGGTTTGACAATTTTTGCTTTTACATGAATATACGATTGTATCAGATCTAAATATTCATCTCCTGATCCCGATATAGAAAATTCTATGGGTTCTCTGTCAGTCATTGAATATAAAGGATAATATTCAGTCCATTGACCCCCTCAATCACGCTTTCCGTGCGAGGGAGAGAAAAAAAGTCTACCTCAGGCTTTGTACACTGACAGGATTTTTCATGTGGGAGGACAGTCATGATTACTTGTCAACATCGACAAAAGGATTTCCTTGTATGACATCAGATGCTAAATTTATGTCTGACTGAACAGCTTGTTTTCCTAACGCTAATGCTCCTTTTTACCAGAAATGATATAGCCGAACGAAACAAGTTACTATAAACATCTCCTAATCCGTGTCCCCGTT
>NW_013746341.1:0-1650 GCF_000517525.1 Limulus polyphemus
TCTTTTGCTGCTCTTGTATTGCTGCCATCAAGTCTGCTAAGCTGTAGTTTGATTTTCCGCCTCTCGTTTCCATTTTTTTTCATCCCACTTCTGACACCAATTTGTTACGTCTCCGTTTGTTAATTGATTTCCCGTAACTTCGTTCCGACGAAACTTTAGCGACACAAGTTCTTACTTAATAAAACTGGTTTATTCTTTTCGAATATAACTTTACGATACACTTAATTTCATTAATCGCGCTGAAACAAACGCTATAACAACGAACGTGCTCAATAATACTCTCTGACTGCAGATCAATTATTCACTGTCTACACACACTACTATTCCGCCACGTTGTCACCCTCTTTTATGTACCAGACTACCCTATAACTAGTAAATGCTTGAGCATTCGCCAAGGTACAGGATAGTTCTATAAACTAGCCATGTGACTTCGCTGACGCAACAATATATTAAAGAATCGAATCTCACATATCATGTCTCTGGACGCTGAATAGGGTTTAGGAGAGTTATGGGTTAGAGATAAAATTATGCGGTTTCTGTATATACCCCCTTGAAAAAGTATTAAGGTTACACATTATGCTCTCAGTGGGATTTATCTTTGAACTTTGAGCTTGACCTAATGGACACATCTGTTTTCTCTACATCTTGACTACAACTATAACTCAGTACTAGAGTTACTTAAGTATTTGACAGAATCAAGTTCAGTTGAGGTTCGCAATCTGATATTCCTCTAGTCTATCTTGAATCAAACTTCTAAACAGTCTTTTATAAAGCTTATTTATTTTTGAATGACTTTGAGGATAGTTAGCACAGATAGCTCTCATGTAGCTTTGTGTAAAATCCAACAAACAAACAAGTAAGATCTACAATAGACATTTATAAGGTTAGATCTAGTAGCCTTGCTAATTAACCAACACCTAGATCTAGTAGCCTTGCTAATTAACCAACACCTAGATCTAGTAGCCTTGCTAATTAACCAACATCTAACCTAGTTTTGAAACTCTAAAATGAAAGTTTTGGTTACAAAACATCAGTAGGGCTTGTATTGTCAAGCCCAAAATCGTGTAACTAAACGGACATGAAGGCTGTTCGATAAGACAGAAATATACAGTTATGTTTGTTTAATGTAGTATTTATGATTAAAGGCAAAGTATTCCAAAAGAAGTTCCTACTAAAATGATGTAAAGGACATTAACAACATGGTATTAAAGTTCAGTAATTATACCTAGATATTTGATTGTGGTTTAAATAGAAATGGAAATGTACAATCTTTGAAGATAATATGTTTCCTTTTACAGTAAATGAGATACTAAGAAATTGGACCAGTTGAAACAACTTGCTAATTATTTATGACTAATCCACAGAAACTAAGTTTACTTATTGCATAGGCAAAACTGGCCAACAATTTCCACAGTACATTCATACCTAGGATTCCAATGTCATAAATGAGATCATAAGTGACTACATCCATTCTATAACTGAACATCACCTAGATGTAGTCATATCTAGCTTATCATCCTTCATCATAATGAAAGTTATATTAACTGGCTGAAGCTGTGGTTTCACTTGATGCACTGTGAGGTCGACCAGAGTCTGACAGTCCCTTTGCTAAACAGAAACTTTATATCTCACCATCATAGAAGCCTTGCG
>NW_013746342.1:0-2322 GCF_000517525.1 Limulus polyphemus
CATTCACAAAACATGAATGGATAACATGAGCAAATACAAACTATGGATAAAAGGTAAAATTCTCTCATTTTAAGAGCTTCTTTTGGTGACACATGAAGTTCAACTTGACCATTACTGTACGGTTGTTCGTCATCAACGTTCACCTTGGCTGAATCTTCTTCCAATAATTCAAATATTTTTCCGTTATTTATTGTTGTTCTACAGTCCAAATATTTCGTAACTGGTCCACTAAGTTCTTTACCACACGATTGTCTTGACGTTTCGTACACAGTAGTTAGTTCGCTGGAAATTGTTTCTTCCTGTGTTAAAAATATGAATACCGTTGTTTCCTATGTATATAAACTGAAAATACCATATAATCATTTCACTAAACGCTGTTTTGTTCGTTTATATTAAACTTCTTTAGCTCTGGGTCACATCTTTAAGTGTGCATCCTAAGATGTTAAGATGTCTACTGAACGATAAAGTAAAACTACAGTTGTTAACATAAGCAGCCGAAATATTGGGGAAGAAACAGGAAAACAAGTATTATTAAGAAAAATTATTTGGAATGCATATAGTAGTGGTACTTACCACTATTTCGCAAGACTCTTATGCTCATTAATAGGTGTAGACAAGCGTTTCAAAAAATGTAACAGAAATAAGAAAATACTTCTACTGCCATATTTTGGTATATAAAAGAGTTAATTATTTTCCAGGTTACTCGTGTTCATATGTTTATCAATCATCTAGTTTTGTGTTCATTATCTAACCGACATGTATCCAAGCAAAGTTAGAAATTCAAGTTTTGAAGTAACGTAGTTAGTTTTAGAGCATTCTATTAGTAATAATATATAACTCCGGAGGTTCAATATGTGTAGTTGCAGCTGAATTAATCCCAGCTCGCTTTAAGTAAAACTGGCACTAGTAAATAAGTCGGACTTTTTCAAATGATAGGATACTAATTTAATTTTTCGTGTAAAGTTCCATTCGTAAACTTATTTAATCAAATTCCTCTAACCTGATTTGACTCTCGTGGTAATTCTTGATACATAAGCAGCCCAATCAGTAGAATTCCACCATTCACACTTGCCATTATCAGAAATAAAACAGGAACAATTTCTATAATTTCATCGTTGTTAAAAAACCTGAAAAGATAATGATAGTTTACTCGTTAATGAAAATGTAAATTGGTTTATGGGTGACGTTGAACGGCATTAGGTCCCTTTGTGGCACAGCAGTAAGTTTGAGGACTTTTAACGCTACAAACTGAGTTTGTATACCGGTAGAGGACACAACCCAGATGACTTATTGTGTAGCTTGTCTACAAACAACAAAAAAATGAGTAATAGATAAAACTAACATTGAACAACATTAGATCCCGCAGTAGCACACCAGTAAGTCTGAGGACTTATAACTCTAGAAACTGGGTTAAATGCTTGTAGTTACACTCTTCTCCTTTCACTTCACACAAGATATTCTAAGCATTTATGACCAATAAAATGAAAAAAAAAATTCGAGCACTTTGAGCGTTTATTTTATGTTAAAAACTTAGGAACTTTATTTATTCATAACCATAATTTTAGAGGTGTTTTTCTGGTGCTTTCTGAAGACTTTAACTTTAAAAATTTTAATAATTAAGAATAACTACAACCAATAATACAAAGGATCTGTCCAACTATTAGAATAAGAGTGTAAAATTATCATTATATATAACCCGCGTTTCAAGCACCTTATCTTACTTTTTACTCAAAATCATCAACATTCTTGCTTTTTATTATCGAATATAACCCACGAGATCCTGTACATTATTGTTAGTAGTCAGTATTATTTTAGCACTTACATGAAATAAACTTTTTACATTACTTAAGTTAAGGTTCTTACAAAGCACCGTTTAAGGCCTAAAGTCATGGTTATGAAAATGTAAAGTTCTCAGGTTTTAGTGTTTTTTATGTTATTTCCTAACAGAACAAAACGTTTTGAAGTCTGTACAGTAGCTTTATACAGTTATATATCGTACATTGTTCATCTATTAAATTTATAGTATTTGGAAATGTTAAATGTTAGCTGTTGAAATTGGCTAAATGATATGTTAGCTAATAAACTGGATTAAGGTATTTTAAAGAAACAAATATTATATCACATCGGGAATTGAAGCTGTCATTTACACATAACTTTTATCTATTATTAATTTTTGTTTGTTTCATTGTTTGTAACTAAGTACAAAGCTATATAATGGGTTATCTATGCTCACCACGGGTATACGAACCTGGTTTCTAGCGTCATAAGTCCGCATACTTACGGCTGGTTGAAACTAGTAGTCTATGTTTTACTTCAAGAAGC
>NW_013746343.1:0-1680 GCF_000517525.1 Limulus polyphemus
ACTTATCCACCTTTCTCTATTGGTTCCTCTTCTTCTACCCAGTACTTCTTCGGCCACTTCATGAATGTTCTTTTTAAAACCTTCCCAATGTGTCTCTATGTCCTCTAGATTTGCAAGGACTTCGAATTTATTATGGAACTTAAGTTGAAACTCTTCTGTCACCCTAGGATCTTTTAACCTATTCACTGCAAAAGCCTTAGGTTTCTTAGTCTTCTGCTGCACTTTAAATTTCATTTTGAACTTTCCGATTACTAAGTTATGATCTGAACCAACGTCTGCTCCTCTGTATGATCTTACATCCATCAGTGATCTTCGCCAACGCTTACTAATACATATGTAATCGATTTCATTTTTAATTTGGCCATCAGGCGACCTCCAAGTCCATCTATGTATGCGTTTGTGTTGGAAGAAGGAATTGCCAATGCAAAGTCTGCTGACATTGCTGAAGGCTCTAAATCGATCACCATTTTCATTTGTTACAGGTGACGATACAAACGGCCTCACCGTTCCTTCGGTGTTATTTCTTTCTGGGAACACTTTTGCGTTAAAATCGCCCATCACCATCAATATGTCATACCTATGAACCCCCATCTACAGGTACTAATTAAAAAAGGACCTAACACACATGTGAATACTGATTGGTGGTGTAATAAGTAGGTAAAATTATTACAAACATAGAAAAGGATTATACTCGATTTAGTTTTGTTTCTTTTTCAAATTTTATTATAGGTTATCTCTGCTTAGTTCTGTATGGGCAAAATGTACTCAGCTGAAAATAACACTAATCCCTAAGGCATGGTCAGAGTTACTGCAGGCGTATATTTTTCTGTATGTGTCCAATATACATAAATAAGTTGTTAATTCCTTTATCATGACATCTTGCATAAATAGACACTAAAGAAAATTTGCTTTCCCTTTCATTGATAATGTCTTCAAAACGTTTGATTCCAAACAAAGCTAATATACCTAGTTTTTAGTGTGTGCAGTTGTGACCTCAGTTCAGTCCAGTTGCTACGATATACACACACAGATGCTGACCAGCTTGAAGAAGGGTACAGACTTTACATTTATCAACAAATTGTGAGCTTTATTTCAAAACCAAACAATTGAGTCAATCTCTTTTCTGTTGGTTGAGTTTCACTGAAATCAAACTGTAGACACAGCTCTTAAAATGTTTGTTAATGAGGCAATTGACTTACTTAACTGTTTGCCAAGTGTCAAGTATTGTATGGCAATGTAATGTGCTATGAAATATTTTATTAAAAGACATATCTCTATAAGGAAAGAGAAAGAAGAAATTGTTATTTATCAATGCTGTTATCTGGTTGTACATAATTACAAATCATAGTATTTCCTTTTATTCAATAGTAAATGTTGTTTCGTTTGATTTGATTATTGTAGCATTGCAAAATGTTTGGGTTCTGTGGTTGTATGCCAACAACTGATGGATTATCTCCCAACACGTCCCATCTTTTATGAAGTAGTGGAAGATCGTGAAGCTGTACTTGCTTGTTTAAAATTTGCAGGTATGATTTTATTTCTCACAGTATTAGTTTTTGTTTTTCAACTATTTTTGATAAGAATATTTATTATATGAACAATGTAAGAGACCAAGAAAGATTGTTTGTTTGTTTGTAATTAAGCACAATTGGCTGTCTGTGCTCTGCCCACCACGGGTAT
>NW_013746344.1:0-1681 GCF_000517525.1 Limulus polyphemus
AGTACATAGCTTTAAAAACTATCAATAGTATATTATATAAAGTACATAGCTTTAAAAACTATCAATAGCCTATTATATAAAGTACATAGCTTTAAAAACTATCAATAGTATATTATATAAAGTACATAGCTTTAAAAAACTATCAATAGTATATTATATAAAGTACATAGCTTTAAAAAACTATCAATAGTATATTATATAAAGTACATAGCTTTGTGCTTAACTTCAAACAAACAAATACATAGTGTTCCATCATTGAAATTATATCAGACATCTTGTTTGTTTATTGTTAAGCACAATGGGCTACCTAATTTCTAGCGTTCTCAATTCTCAAGTTTACCGCTGAGTCACTATAAAGGAAATTCATCTGTGTCGCCAAAAGCGAAGAAGCAGTCAATAAGTTTCGAAAGCAACGATTTTATCTTACATGTTAAACTATCGTTAAAAATCAGACGGCCAGGCATGGTCAGGTGGTTAGGGCCCCGGCATGGCCAGGTGGTTAGGGCGCTCGATTCGCAATCTGAGAGTCGTGGGTTCGAATCCCCCTCCCACCAAACATGCTCGCCCTTTCAGCCGTGGAGGCGTTATTATTTGACGGTCAATCCCACTATTCGTTGGTAAAAGAGTAGCCCAAGAGTTGGCGGTGGGTGGTGATGACTAGCTGCCTTCCCTCTAGTCTTACACTGCTAAATTAGGGACAGCTAGCGCAGATAGCGCTCGTGTAGCTTTGCGCGAAATTCCAAAACAATCAAACAAAAATCAGACAATAACGTGAAGAGGATTGATGTACGTTAATATTTATTATTGAATTTCCTAAGATACGTCATTCTATTATTTATTATAGGAAATGTATTATATAGCTATAATCATCAATCTCAGAAGTAACAGTCGTAAATTATTGGATTTATTTTTATTAAAACATCCAAGCTGTTGTTTTTCAAATTTCAATCACATCATCAACAATTGTTTACTTAACTGTTTGTTTGTTTGAAATTAAGCACAAAACCATACAATGGGCTTTATGGGCTCTGCCCACCACGGGTATCGAAACCCGGTTTCTAGCATTGTAAGTCCGCAGACATGCCGCTATGCCACTGTTAGGGCATATTTATTTAATACAGTACATTATACAATAATAATAATAATACTATATAATAATTATTAAAATATAAATATATATATATCACACATGAATGGAAAAAAATAATAAATTATTCGAGAAGATGAAATTTCACAATATTTTGATCTATAATATTACATCTACATTCTCTAATCCAATTTTTTTAATAATTCTAATCCACCATTTTGTTAGGCCCACATTTTTTTCTAATGTAATCCGTGACTTCAATCTATTAATGAAATTACGTAATAATTTCTCTTTTAATTGTTTTAAGATACGGAACATGTTTAGTTTTTTGTATCTCGCATCAGTAACTGTATATAATACTCTTTCGTAAAATAATGATCAAATTATATACCTCAATTAATTTATAATTATTACAACTTTTATAAGACCATAAATACCAATAATGATACGATTCACATGTTCTTTCCAAAATTGTTGAACATAGCTTAAAAATCATGTCTATTAAAAGTTCATGTGCAATACACCTAAAATACATGTACTAATTGTTACCTATCATAGTATTACAATACACCTAAAATACATGTGTCAATTGTT
>NW_013746345.1:0-1649 GCF_000517525.1 Limulus polyphemus
CACTATGGTGACTTGGACTCGATTACTGATATTGTCTCTAGAGGTGACTAGGGATCGATTATTGGTATTGTCTCTAGAGGTGACCAGGACTCGACTGTTAATATTAAGTTGTCACTAAAGTTACTAGGACACTATGGTTGGTGTGTTCTCTAGAAGTGACCAGGACTATATTGTTGGTGGTGTCTCTTGAGGTGACTAGAAATCGAGTGTTCCTATTAAATTGTCACTAAATGTGACTAGGACTCGATTTCTGATATTGTCTCTAGTGGTGACTAGGAATCAATTATTGGTATTGTCTTTAGAGGTGACCAAAACTCGACTGTTAATATTAAGTTGTCACTAAAGGTGACTAGGACACGATTGTTGGTGTGGTCTCTAGAGGTGACCAGGACTATATTGTTGGTATTGTCTCTAGAGGTGACTAGGACTGGAGTGTTGCTATTAAGTTGTCAATAGAGGTGACTAGAACTCGATTGTTGGTATTGTCTAGAGGTGACTAGGACTCGATTGTTGGTATTGTCTAGAGGTGACTAGGAATCGATTATTGGTATTGTCTCTAGAGGTGACCAGGACTCGAGTGTTGCTATTAAGTTGACACTAAAGGTGGTTGGGACTCGATTGTTGGTATTGTTTCTAGAGGTGACTAGGACTTAAGTGTTGCTATTAAGTTTTCAGTAGAGGTGACTAGGACTCGATTGTCGGTATTGTCTGAGGTGACTAAGACTCGATTATAGGTATTGTCTCTAGAGGTGATTAGGACTCGAGTGCTGCTAATTTGTTGTCAATAGAGATGACTAGGTCTCAATTGTTGGTATTGTCTAGAGGTGGCTAAGACTCTATTGTTGGTATTGTCTCTAGAAGTGACTAGGACTCGAGTGATGCTATTAAGTTGTCACTAGAGGTGACTAAAACTCGATTGTTGGTATTGTCTAGAGGTGACTAACACTCTATTGTTGGTATTGTCTCGAGAGTTGACTACGACTTGAGTTCTGCTATTAAGTTGTCACAAGAGGTGACTGGGATTCGAGTGTTTTTATAAGTTGTCACTAAAGGTGACTAGGAATCGAGTGCTTCTATAAAGTTGTCACTAGAGGTGACTAGGACTCGATTGTTGATATTGTCTCAAGAGGTGACTAGGACTCGAGTGTTGCTATTAATGTTCATTAAAGGTAACTAGGACTCGAGTGTTGCTCTTAAGTTGTCACTAAAGGTGACTAGGAATCGAGTGCTGCTATAAAGTTGTCACTAGAGGTGACCAAAATTATATTGTTGGTATTGTTTCTAGAGGTGACAAGGACTGGAGTGTTACTATTAAGTTGTCAATAGAGGTGACTAGAACACTATTGTTGGTATTGTCTAGAGGTGACTAGGACTCGATTGTTGGTATAATCTAGAGGTGACTAGGAATCGATTATTGATATTGTTTAGAGGTGACTAGGACTCGATTGTTCGTATTATCTAGAGGTGACTAGGAATCGATTATTGGTATTGTCTCTAGAGGTGACGAGGATTCGAGTGTTGCTATTAAGTTGACACTAAAGGTGATTGGGACGTGATTGTTGGTATTGTCTCTGGAGGTGTCTAGGAATCGAGTGTTGCTATTAAGTTGTCACAAACGGTGACTTGGATTCGATTACTGGTATTGTCTC
>NW_013746346.1:0-1644 GCF_000517525.1 Limulus polyphemus
CAAAAGAAAAAAAACATGATACACAACTGAATGGTACTAGTTGACATTCAACGGTTATTTTACTTTGTGTTGTGGGATATCTTTCAAGTCTGTCAAGGTAGCAGGCATATCGCGGTAACCTTTTGACCCGAGGTGACTTCTTAGTCAAAAGCATTAATGGTGAGATTTGAACATTTTCTTGACCATGTGCTTTGGAAGTATATGTTGATTATTCTATCGTCCCTAGCAGCGAATTCTAACAATGTCTTGACAGTCCGTGCAATGTGGGATGGAGTTCCGTATTTCATGATCTCCTCTTCTCTAAAGTAAAAAGGATAACATGTTCTAAGTTGTATCAAAATCTATTTTCTTTGTTCAAATTTATTTATAAACTTCCATCAAGCCTCACTTCTGCACGATCCTTTCCGTTCGCCATTTTCAAACCGACGATATCACTTTAATGTCGCTCCACTATTATCACCACGGCTGCACGATCCTTTCCGTTCGCCACGTTCACACCGACGATATCACTTTAATGTCGCTCCACTATTATCACCACAGCTGCTCGATCCTTTCCGTTCGCCACTTTCACACCGACGATATCACTTTAATGTCGCTCCACTATTATCACCACGGCTGTACGATCCTTTCCGTTCGCCACGTTCACACCGACGATATCACTTTAATGTCGCTCCATTATTATCACCACGGCTGTAGTAATGTTTAATGAAAACAATTCTAACGTTCACAGATAAACCAGGAGTAATTTCCACCGGCAGAGTAAATCCTGTCCTATTTAAGGGTGTTATTCTACAGTTACTGGAATGTGAATTAGTTTATAGCTCATCCTGGTAAGAATTATTTTTGATACTAGAATACCCTTTTCCATTACGTCGTTACCTCATATACCAAATTCCGTAACTCTATGAGAAATATGTTTCTAGTTATGGACGATAAAGTGGGCCAACTAACTTTATAACAACTCTGTCAGCAGTAAGATTACTGGCTTACAACGCTATAATACGGGGTTCGATTCCCCGTGGTGAACAGAACGCAAGATAGCCCACTGTGTAGCTTTGCACTGTGTCATTAAAAGTTTACTGTGATAGATTCAACCAGGTGTATCAAACTTTGTACGTGTTTAATTCTTTCGAACAGGTAATTCATTCATGGTTTATGAAGCTGACATCAAGGGTGTTAACTACAGAAATACATAAATTATGGGACATTCAAATTGTACGAATTGGTTTATTAAGACTTTTTTTTTTCCCTGAAGGTAAAATATTATGTACGTTGAACTTGTAAACAACATCTTAGCTTTCATTAAAAACTTCATTCTCAAACTTTTTGAATGAGTTGTAAGAAGATGAATTACCATATTTTAAGTTCTGGACGTAGTTTTACAGACATCTAGAGTGTGTACTATAAATGGATTATCATATGAAATAACATGATCTTGAAATATGATGATGTAATTGTTATTCTATTTTGTAAGAATGTTGTTAGGTAAGAATTAAGCCGTTAGAGGATGCCAAATTCCAAGAAAATAGTAATACTAAAGCATGTTAAAATATACACCTGGAAAAAAGTTAAGCACCCCCGTGTTTTTTTCAAGTGATTCAGATTCGACGTTCTTGTGACTGATTATAAATTACCATTCAATTT
>NW_013746347.1:0-1651 GCF_000517525.1 Limulus polyphemus
AGCTCTGTTTAGTAAACATGTAATAAGGTTTCGTTTATACGTAAACGGGATGAAGCTATCAAAGTGTGTAAGTAGACCAGTGGACGTCTTTTTTCGGTAAATTGTTGTGGAAAATCCATTAGCATTACGGTTAATGAGCATGTCTAAAAAAAGGTAAATTATTATTATTTTCAACGTCACATGTAAATTTAATAGCAGGATGTTGTGAGTTAAGGTATTATAAAAGTTTTGAGCATTTATCACTGTTATTAAAAAGTATAAAAGTGTCATCCACATACCTTCTCTACAAAGCAGGCCTAAAGTTAACTGTACAGGTGTCAAGCCATTTCTGTTCGTAATGAGAGAGAAATGCACTGGCTAAAGTTGGACCTAGTGGGGAGCCCATCACAACGCCATCTGTTTGTTCGTACAAGGTATTGTTGAACAGGAAATGTGAATTTTTAGTAGTAAGATCCAGCATGGTCTTAATTTGATTTTCAGAGAAGCCATTTAGAGGAATATTATTACGCGAAAGCTCAGATATGCATATGTTAATAGTTTCATTTAAGGGAATATTTGTAAAGAGGGAAGTAACATCAAAGCTCTCCATGAAGAGATTATCTGAGGAGGTAGTTAGTTGACTTAGTTCACGTTCACAGTGGAAGGAATCCGGGATAGTATATTCATTAGTAGTGAGTGGCTGAAGTATAGGTACAAGGAATTCAGCGAGTTTGTAACCAGGTGTGCCTATAGTGGAAAGAATGGGTCGGAGGGGGGGGGGACCTGTTTTATGAATTTTTGGAAGGCCATATAACATACCAGTACGGGAGCCAGTGGGATAAAGCGAAGAAGCAGCATTTTCAGATATAATATTTTTGTTCTTTAGTTCCCTTAGGTACCTTTGGATTTTTTTTCCTCACGTTGGATGCTAACAGATAAAGGGTCATTGTTTAAAGTTTTCAATTTTGTAGAATCGTCCAGAATATCATGTATTTTATTAAGGTAGTAATTTTTGTTCAGAATAACAATGGCATTGCCTTTATCAGGGCGTGTAACATGGATGTTTTTATTTAGTGACAATTGTTTTAAGGCTAAGATTTCGTCAAGGGTTAGAGGGTTAGGTTCTCTCTTATTATTAAAATTATAAAATGTAGATAGAGCAAGATGTTTTAATTTTGTAATAAAAAAATCATGGGATTGATTAAGATTGCCTTTATCGTACATGGGAAGGTCTTTCAGGTTTCTGTTTCGCAGTTCGAATGGATAAAGAAAATTGGCATAATTCAGTTTTCGCGGAGGAAGAGAGAAATTGAGTCCTTTAGCTAGGGCGGATTTACATTGGTTACTTAGTGTAATATTAGTGAGGTTCACAATCAAATTATCAGGATCAAACTATCAGAAAAGTTGTTAGTTAATTTGCTCAGCTTCATATTTTGGACATGTTCAATTCGGACGATTTTTCTGTCTTTGTGTTGGCTTAACTTGTTAAGTAGATGGGTGTAATCTAATTTAACAACGGCGCTCCGAAGATTGGTTGTATCGACGTTAAACTTTTCAGTGAGTTGTCTCTTCTGACGGTGTTTCAGTCGAAGTTCTTGATCCAACAATTTCTTTTGACAAGTCCTGTAAGTTGAAGAATTTTGTAGATTTCGATTGGATAATGTAAAATGGA
>NW_013746348.1:0-1412 GCF_000517525.1 Limulus polyphemus
CCTTTATACTTTGTTTGCTGTAAATTTATGTAACTTGTATATACTAGTTAAACTCTTTCCAGTCTTCTTGTCATCTCTGTTACAGATTCTGATTTAAAAAAAACAAAAACTCCACTACACGAATGTCAAGAAGCTAAAAAAAAATTAAAAACATTAATACAATATTTGAGAGAGATATAATTTACTCAGACTGAAAATAATGAAAACAAAATTGCTAACACTGATCTATGCAGAGTCCTGGTTTATTCAAGACAAATTTATGAAATAGGATGAAATATAAATTTAATCTGTATCTTAAACACCATATATCATGCACTGAAATCTTTAGTTGTTGTTTTGTGAGATAATTTTAGTTTTGTAGAATATTATAAAAAACACCTTTTTTTTCTAGTGCAACAGGTAGTTATTATGAGAATTACTGAGTTACAAATATTATTTATTTAAGTACCAGGAATATATAGTTTGTGTAGTAGTAGATCACCAAATAGATATTTATTTGCATGAGGATAAAGAAAATGGAGATTTGTAATGATGAAATAAAATTCATTTATAATTTGGTTTTCATTCAAATGATTGTTAAATTTTAATTCTAATTCTACATTTAAAAGGTGATTTTTTATTAGGACTGACTTAGGTTGATGACTTCTGACTCTAGCTAACATATTAAAGGACTGATTAAGGATAACTGGCTTTCTTGGGGGCTAATTGACTACTATATTTTTATTCTAGTTTTCTTTAGAACTTGATATATAAAAGATTACCTATGAGCAGAGACTATATTGATAGTTTTGAGGTTACTTACTGATTATGTATATTTTATTAAAAGTTACAGCTTTTACAGTAAGTAAGATTTGTTTTTAGAACAAATACAATGTTTTGATCACTAGTGCAATCATTCTCAAGTACACAAGTTTTAACGGTCAAGTTCAAACATACCTGTTCTAAAAGAAATTTTATTTATTGTAAAAGCTGTAACTTGTAATAAAAAGAGATTATATAGATTTAATATCTTGTAAGCTAATAAAAACTACAATTAATCAGTTACTGGTATGAAAAATAATCAACTGATCAAAATCAATGTTATTAATTTATTACTGTTTTAAAGTATTCCAATAATTGATTAACGAAAATTGAGATCTCTGATTTGTATATTGTTTTTGATTATTCCAAATATCCTAGTATTGAGAATGTTGCTTTTATACTTTTTTTACTGTTGAGCACAGAGCTAAATAATGGAGGTGGTGGACATGCTTTTTCAATCTTGGGTTCAATTCGCACTATCTAAACTTGCTTGCTTTCTATTTGCCAAATTTGAATTTGTTAATCGATACCATTTGATCAGTTGGTTCAATAATTAGATTTATTTATAAAACAACTAAAATAACACATGATTGAAAAAGCCATTAAGTTGG
>NW_013746349.1:0-3235 GCF_000517525.1 Limulus polyphemus
TTTTAATTTGATGCAATTTGAAACTTCTTTGTATTCCACCCTCTTTATCTCTGTATCAGAAACATTGGTCTACCTTCTGACAGTGGTCCATTCGCCGTGGCTTCCATCTTTCTGTTCCAGATTATTTTTTATCAGGATTTGTCTGTGTCCACTGTTTCTAGTAATTGGGCTGCCCAATTTTCAAAGCTTATAACAAGAATTACACAGGCCTGCGATCGTTTTATTGTCTTGATATTTTTACATGTTCTACGGTAATTCCTGTACGCTGAATCCGAAAATGATATCCACTTTTCTCCATCACGTACAGATTTTTTAATACAACGTCATAATGCACTACATAAAAGAAAGACCACAACACGTAGTTTTGAGACTAAAAGACGTAAATTTCACACACAAAAATCAGGATGAATGAGGATACATATTCGTTTGATGTCAATGTTTTCCCCTTTTTTTACTTTGTTTGTTATTTTGTTAACACACATAATAATAAAAATATTCCTTTGGGTAAACGAAATAATAATTTGATCTAAGTAAAATCATTTTTTCTCTCTCTTCCCGACTTACTTATTTGAATTAACATCATCCTTGACTTGTATGAAAGAGATTTCATAAAGTCTATCAAGAACTTGATATTCACATGGCCGTTGAACTTTTCAAACTTTAACCTCTCTAAATATCCTTACTGGTTGTGACACAAGTAGATTAAATAGGAGAGTTTTTACACTTCTCCATCTATCATAGAGTTGTGTACTATCACATTTCATTTCGAACTCTTCTATCCCCAATTCAGTTAGTTAAACATCACTAACAGATAACAGGCCCGATAACGAGCATGCGCACAATTGGAACACATGTACGAATAAACATAATTTAATTAAACGTTGTTTCCATCTTAGTGAACTGTGTTTCTTAGATTTGGTGTATTATATGTTGTGCGACGATTAAATCTTACGCTTACTTATTGAAATAATATTTCGCTAATATACATATTTTTTTTTTACATAAAAAATAGAGAGAAAGAAGTAAGACGAGTCTCTGTAAGTATAAATTATTGTCATATTTATAGTTGTGGTGAAAAGTAACTCTGTACAGTAACAAAGTTTACCTTTTAAACTCGTTTCATGATCATATCCACCTTACTAATTACATAAAGTTAATAAAAATCTACTTTTGTTAGTTGTCACTTTATTATTTGGTGTTCTTTATTTATCAGTTGAATTATCTTTTTTTATATGATAACCGGGTTGTTGTTCATGTTTAAGCTTCTAAGTTACTTCTAAGTTCCATTTTCTCATATCTTGTAGTTTCTTTAAATCGAACCTATTATTCTACCAAGCTTAAGAAAGTCCATGATCCGACCTAATGCTATTATATTGTAAGAGCTATAAAATTCTGTTTTTCAAATTTCACTTTTACACAAACTGTATGATGAAAAACATGTTTATTGCTATAGCCAAAGCTCTTCCTAATAACAGTTCATCATTTCTGTGCTTCATGCAGGTTTTCTATTGATTCTAAACATTTCTTTCAATAAATAACTACACATATTATAATAACCAGCTATATCATGTATTGCCTATCTTCCTATTATACGATATTACGTTACAACCACGTGATCTCCGATCTAGACTATTGTTGTAACAAAGTTCAAGGTTTACCTTACTTTGCTTCATTACACCAATTATCTTAAGAATATTATACCCACACCCTCTAATGACGTGGTTGATAGTGTTGGATGTTGGTTTTGGATCAGATGAAATCCTAAATGTGCTCCTGTATGATATATTTCACTTTCATGGGGGACATTAAAGGCTACATTATTCGAAATAGTGTCCTGTGATTCTACATTCAGAAACTATCATGGTAAATATACGATTGTTGGGTATAGTTCACATATGTGGTGGAACTCCATAACAATAGCATAAAGAAAAACGTTTTTACAACGTGTGATAAACTCTGTGAACAATGTATCAAGGCTTAAATTTCATATATTTGTTATCATAAAACAATTTTCACTTGAAAACGAATGATGCTGGAAAGACAATAATTTTGAGCAATATTTAAAGATTTGTTACATTTTATATTATTTGTTTTTCGAATTTAAAAATCATATTTTGTCCTTCTTTCATACCTATAATTCTATAATACCGACGAACTGTTGCAAAATAATAGCAGTGCAGTTAACACCGAATAACAAACTCATATTTTAGAGTTGCAATTCTATGATATAATTAGGTAAATTCCTTATAATCTAGATTATCATATATATATATTACAGTGTTTCTATGTATGTTAAAATGATAAACAACTAGTGTTGTTTATACATAAAAGTTATCAGAATGGAAGTTCGACCATTGGTATCAGTTGGTGGATGTTTCCTGATTCATCTGGCAATCGGTACAGTACTAACGTTTGGAAACCTCACTCCTTACTTAACTTAATACCTGAAACAAAGAGTCAAGAAGGACACAATATATGAAGAAACTAGCTGGATTTACTATGCATTTATCTCTACATGTTCACTGCTTTACTTTGGAGGCAAACTAGGTTGTCTCATTGGACGTCGTTGGAGCATGATTATTGGTTCTTGTATTTTTTGGTAAGATGTATTATTTACGGATGTATTGCTATTGTATATTATAATTATTTACATCCATGAATTTAACAGCTTTGAAGAAATTAGTTATTATTATTAAATACAAATATAAATGCTAAAGTCACATTAATATTTGATTAACATAGAGATGTCATTTGAGAATTAATTGGAAGAGAAGGACACACTTTTACTGAAAACCGGGGTAGTTGTATGCTATTGAGGTTTTATGAAGTGAAAAATTTAAAAAAAAAAATATGTCGTCACATTTTACGTAATTTATGTATCTGTGTGTCCGTTTATATAAACATAATCACTTATGGAGTGATTGATACTTTGGGTTATGTCTGTTGCTTTGACCACCCCGTAGTCACTGCTATAGAATGAGTACTTACCTGAGATAAAGAGTCAAGAGGGACACAACATATGAAGAAACTAGCTGGATTTACTATACATTTATCTCTACATGTTCAATGCTTTACTTTGGAGGCATAATTATTGGTTCTTGTATTTTATGGTAAGATGTACATTTATATTTAATAATAATAACTAATAAAAATAATTTCAACAAGGCTATGAAATTCATGGATGTAACTAATTATAATATACAATGACAAAACACCTGTAAACAACCAAAGTCAC
>NW_013746350.1:0-1985 GCF_000517525.1 Limulus polyphemus
GTTTACTGGATACAGATATTATAACTTGTAGTTTACCTGTATCCTGTAAACTACAAGTTATAATATCTGTATCCAGTAAACTACAAGTTATAATATCTGTATCCAGTAAACTACAAGTTATAATATCTGTATCCAGACTCGCAGTCTGCGGGTCGCGGGTTCGAATCACCATCCTACCAAACATACTCGTTCTTTCATTCGTGCGGGCGTGTATAATGAGTTGGCGGTGGGTGGTAACGACTAGCTGCCCTCCCTCTAGTCTTACACTGCTAAATTAGGGACGGCTAGCGCAGATAGCCCTCGTGTAGCTTTTCGCGAAATCCATAACAAGCAAAGAAACTTACTAGTTTTATTCTGTAAAGATATTTGAAACACTGATTAGGCCTAGCTCGTGTAACATCTTATTAGATGTATAATGTGTAGACACAACGTTGTCTACACATGTCTAAAATATGACCACCTCCGTTGTCCAGTAGGATTAATAACCCGAGGTTAGTGATATTATTTTATACATCATTGACACGTGAATATACACGTTAGTTTACAAATCATCTCTAGAGCGATACTTTTAAATAATCGAATAAAATGAAAATATAGTAGCCAGCATATTAAAGCGACATCTTTTGAGTGCATCCAAAACTTCTAATTTTATCATTTAGATGTCGTATTAAACAGTATTAAATATCACAGAACTAGCTTCAGTGTTTCTGTTAATGACATATATCTCCACTATTTCAATATTTAGCTATAACAGCTAAAGATGTCCTTCAACTTCGCTAGTGAAATATCTAATTAAATATTGTTCTAATTAAGATAAATTTTGAAGTAAAGGTCGTGTAGTTAAACGAAGTTCACAACATCTTGAGAATTCTTCATTAAAAATAAATTTAGTAAACTTTATATCGGGTGTTTCTCATATCTTCCAATATTTCTTACAATAAAGAGATGTCATAACAGGTTATATGTTGTTTCATTGTTCCAGTTCCGCTGATGGTTAATTTATATTGAAATATAAAATTTAATATGACTGATATCATATATTTCAAGGGTTTATATTAATGCTTTTAATTATTATGCTTATTTTATAGATTTTAAATTTTTAGATGTATTATTTCTTTTTTATTTTCAGTCAAGCGACGGAAACTATACGAAACTGAAGCAGGTTAACCCTAACACCTAGAAGTTACACAACAAAGTTGAGTGACGTCACTTTCTTCAACTATGGGCCACTGACGTCATACTATATAGAAATAATAAATTTGAATATGAATACTGCGTTTCTTACTCCTGTTTATTGGTATTTTTATGTTCGTTGTGTTCATGTAAATACGTGTTGTTAGTAACATAAGATATATCAGCAGTAACTTGTTACTGTTACTTGTAGACGTGGATGTCACACGTGGTTATTTGACATTTATCTAATTCACTTTGTATAAATCACGATGAATAAAATATATTGATTCAGTAAACTACAATATGTAATATCTGTGTGCAGTAAACTACAATGTGTAATATCTGTATGCAGTAAACTACAAGTTATAGTATCTGTATCCAATAAACTACAAGTTATAGTATCTGTATCCAGTAAACTACAAGTTATAGTATCTGTATCCAGTAAACTACAAGTTATAGTATCTGTATCCAGTAAACTACAAGTTATAATATCTGTATCCAGTAAACTAAAAGTTATAATATCTGTATCCTATAAACTACAAGTTATAATATCTGTATCCTGTAAACTACAAGTTATAACATCTGTATCCAGTAAACTACAAGTTATAATATGAAAGTTTTCAGTTATAAGTATATATTAAATCATATATCGCATTAAGGAACAACCTAAGATTAGTGTTAGGGTTAGTTCAGTTTACTTACTAGTTAGGCCCGGCATGGCCAGGTGGTTAGGGCGCTCGCGATATATGATTTAATATATACTTATAACTGAAAACTTTCTTAGTTACTTTACCCCACTTCCTATGTATCCC
>NW_013746351.1:0-2848 GCF_000517525.1 Limulus polyphemus
TACATTCTAGGATAGTCACATTCTAGGATAGTTACATTCTAGGATAGTCATTCTAAGATAGTTACATTCTATGATAGTCATTTTAGGATAGTTACATTCTATGATAGTCACATTCTAGGGTAGTCACATTCTATGATAGTTACATTCTATGATAGTCACATTCTAAGATTATTACATTCTAGGATTATTACATTCTAGGGATAGTTACATTCTAGGATAGTCACATTCTAGGATAGTTACATTCTAGGATAGTCATTTTAGGATAGTTACATTCTATGATAGTCACATTCTAGGGTAGTCACATTCTAGGATTATTACATTCTATGATAGTTACATTCTATGATAGTCACATTCTAGGATTATTACATTCTAGGATAGTCACATTCTAGGATAGTTACATTCTATGATAGTTACATTCTAGGATAGTCACATTCTAGGATAGTTACATTCTAGGATAGTCACATTCTAGGATAGTTACATTCTAGGATAGTCATTCTAAGATAGTTATATTCTATGATAGTTACATTGTATGATAGTCACATTCTAGGATAGTTACATTGTATGATAGTCACATTCTAGGATAGTTACATTCTAGGATAGTTACATTCTAGGATAGTCACATTCTATGATAGTTACATTCTATGATAGTTACATTCTATGATAGTCACATTCTCTATACGTATATGTTGTTACTAGATTATAATTAATTATTAGAAAACGTGTTCATAAAACATTTATTTAGATATAATTTTGAGAATAGAAATTTGTCATTATTTCTCGTCAAATCACGGGCATTCAGCTTGTAGGAGATATTCTTCAAATGATATCTAAAAGTAATCTAATGAATTAATTAATAATATCTGTGTAATTGGTGTGGTACTGTTTGGAACTCTGCTTTCTTGATACACCAGTCTTTGTAACATTCAAAAACAAATGGTGTTTCAGCTATCATGTTTTACATTGAACCAACTGCTACTTCAAGAAGTAGCAGTTGGTTCAATGTAAAACATGACAGCAGCAGTTGGTTCAATGTAAAACATGACAGCTGAAGTAGCAGTTGGTTCAATGTAAAACATGACAGCTGAAGTAGCAGTTGGTTCAATGTAAAACTTGGTAGCTGAAGTAGCAGTTGGTTCAATGTAAAACATGACAGCTTGTGCTAATAAAATAATATTGCAGGTTTACTGTACATTATTTGTAAAATTTTACATGGTTACCCATCTTCCAATTTTTCCAGATGATACTGACATAAGGTATTATATGTGTGTGTGTGTTCATAATTTCATACACACTTTCCTTTACCATTATCATTAACTTGTAATCACAACAAGTTGCCTATATATATGAACTAAACATTAACCCAGTAATGAATACTGTTAATTAATATACCGTTTTTACGTTTAATGATTCGCATGCAACGATTCGTCAATTGGGTACCATCGTTCTTAGCGATGTATTCGGCCGTAATCCCAATAACATCTTATGAGGTATGGCAAGGTTAAAAATTTAGTTTAGTCCTAAATCCGTGCTTAGCTAACAATACAAAATAATCAACATATATACTAAACAAAGAAGTAATGAAAATATATATTTAACATTTCAGCCAACACTCTTAATGAAACAATTTTTTAAAAACGGGGTTATAAATAGTATCATAAAAACTATTTAGTTTACGTATTGTCATAGATTCCCTATCCTTTGAAAAAAGAAACTCAAGTATTTTGTTATCATTATTATTACAACACAAAAGGACGAAAATAACAATTACATAAACAGACAATTAGGACAAATAGGCCGATTTGATAGAATAGCTGAAAACAATTGTGTGACGTAGTAAGTTTCGAGATCATGAAGCTGAATCAGACTAGACAAGTGAAAAAAAAGATGACGTGATTTACTTCCGAACACAAATAGTAGATAGTTTGCGGAATCGGTTGGGGAAGGGAGGGGCATAAAAATTGAAAAGTGTTTTAAAATGAACTAACATGTTATGTGGATACATGTGTAACATTTTTAACATGGCAGCTGTTAAAACACACATACACAATGCATTGTAAAACATGGCAGCTGTTCAAACACACATACACACTGAACTGTAAAACATGGCAGCTGTTCATACTTGGCCGCATCTATAGGCATTGACTGAGATATAAACACACATACACACTGCATTGTAAAACAAGGCAGCTGTTCATACTTGGCCGCATCTGTAGGCTTTGACTGAGATATAAACACACATACACACTGCATTGTGAAACAAGGCAGCTGTTCAAACACACATACACACTGCATTGTAAAACATGGCAGCTCAACAAAACACACATACACACTGCATTGTAAAACATGGCAACTGTTCAAACACACATACACACTGCATTGTAAAACATGGCAACTGTTCAAACACACATACACACTGCATTGTAAAACATGGCAGCTGTTCAAACACACATACACACTGCATTGTAAAACATGACAGCTGTTCATACTTGGCCGCATCTAATGGCATTGACTGAGATACAAACACACATAAACACTGCATTGTAAAACATGACAGCTGAAGTAGCAGTTGGTTCAATGTAAAACATGACAGCTGAAGTAGCAGTTGGTTCAATGTAAAACATGGTTGTTGGTTCAATATAAAAGATGGCAGTTGAAGTAGCAGCTGGTTCAATGTAAAACATGACAGTTGAAGTAGCAGTTGGTTCAATGTAAAACATGGCAGTTGAAGTAGCAGTTGGTTCAATGTAAAACATGACAGCTGAAGTAGCAGTTGGTTCAATGTAAAACATGACAGCTGAAGCGTAAACCTGCAATAATATTTTATTAGCACAGTAAACCTGCAATAATA
>NW_013746352.1:0-1071 GCF_000517525.1 Limulus polyphemus
GGTTAGTTACCAAGAAAAAGAAACAGTAGATGTTAGCGCTAATCACATCAACTTTATATTCCTTCACTATTTACACCTAATATAAAATATTTAAAACTCACTCTGGGTTTTGATTTGCCACTCAAAACGAGACTTCTGATCCTCTAGGTTTATATTCTGTTGCTCAAGGTGATGAAAGGCTTGATAATGTTGACTTCTTTCTTGTTTTAAAATTAGCTGAACTCCACTCAATTCTTTCAACAAAGATTCAGCAAGATTTTTCAAGGCAATTTTCTGATCTTTCTCCTAAAACCAATTAAACCAAATAAGCTAGGGGAAGCTTTATTCAATAAATTAATTTACTGAAACCAAGTCTACTTCATTACATCCACACAACATGGTACCTGTTCACAATGGTTAAGAAGTACAGTTTAAATTCACTTGTTTTTCTCTAGCTTCAGGACCACTGAGTGGCTAAAAATATTTACAACAAAATTTTAAATATAGAATATCCTACACTTTAACTGAATTTAAAGCACAAACAAAGGTAGCAAAAAAGTGGTAATTATTTATTTCTACATGAACCAAATAAAATGAACAAGAACAATTAGAAACTGTTCATCAACACTGTTGCATGTAAAGAAACAAGAAGTTAATAAATAACTAGGCTTAAATTTTATCAGTTTTGGTAGAATTGTTTTTGTTTCTTTTCCAGATTTTAATATACCAGAGTTATTCATACATGAAAACAGAATACTATTAAATACTGGTACAACTCGCTATTAACAGGGTCAAAAGTTGGACGATTAAATGGTAACTGTGCACATATGCCACCAGCAATAATAGAATTAATGCAAACCAGAATTTCTACAAAATGTACAATATTAGAACAATTGACATACTCACATCAGTGAGGTCTGAAAATTAATAAATATTATATTATCCTACAGGTATAACAAACATTGTTACAGCAAAGATATAGAATTACACAAATACAACATTACAACATAAACTGTACAACATTATGATACTTCCAAATCTAGTATGATGAACTGTACAACATTATGACACTTCTAAATCTAGTATGATGAA
>NW_013746353.1:0-1646 GCF_000517525.1 Limulus polyphemus
GTAAATGATTTGACTCAAGATAAAACAATATCCTGGATGTGATTATTTTTTCCAATAATTTTCCTATACAGTTGACTAGATTTATTGTCCTGTAATTTGTAGGATTACTAGGATACACGCCTTTTTTTTTAGGGGGGGGGATTATACTAATGATGATGTACAAAACCTTGTCGAAACGTTGTACATTTGCTGTTATGTTAAACTTATATTAAAGTTTTTCTTCATTACCCATTCAAGCCGTCTCCAGCCAGAGTTTTTTATTGGAAAGTTTAATTTCTGCGAGAGATATAGGTCTGCTTATACTCATATCAGTGGGTGTCTTGTTAAGGTTGAGACTTACAGGGAAATTGGGTTTTAAAATGTGAATGTTTTAATCATTACGAGTGTTGACTTTGTGGTAATGCCCTTGAGAAAAGTTTGTTGAATTGGGCGTTGTGGAAACAGTTTTTTAGTACACTCTGAACAGGTTGACTTTTTCTTGATCCATTAGAACACAGTTGTTATTGTAGTTAATAGTGTGGTGGATTTTGGACGAAGAGTCTTTCCAAGTGGTCTTGAATTTAGGTTGGCACTACGAAAGTCAGAGCTATTCCATGGTCGATGACATTCGCACATTGCTTCACTAGTCATCTAGACAGTCTCTTTCATCCTACGATTACAGTACCGATACCATGTTCGACGAAAATTTCCAGTACCAGTTTCCATGTTTTCAACATTTTTACTACAATAGAGAAGAACCAGTCTTTGAAGAAGACTACCTCCAGACATTTCCAGCCTTACCATCGCCTTCCTACCAGCCAAGCCTTTTTTAAAATGGTCTATTATACCTAATGTATACTAACCTTTTCCTTTCAGCTTCCACGGGACACGGGCATGGTCAGGGCATTCTTTTCGGCGCCCTATGATACCAACCACTATTTCCCTCACACAATTGCAAAAGTTACTAAATTAAAGTACTGTAAAGTCTTTAATGATTTCAAAACTTGTAACAAAACCCTAGAAATTTATTCTGATTTTATCGGACTTTTAATTATAACACTTTAACTTTACAGTCAATCTATTAATTAAAATTGTTATTGATGACTTAATACCAGTGTTTCAGGTCAGTCATTATTCAGGGTCTTGCCACCCTTGTCACTGCTTTGATCCTTTTCATAACCTCTCCTCCCTGCTGTGCTGTTTCTTACCTTCAGCTTTTGATACTCACAGCTTTCCCAGATGTATCGGGGCTGTTCATTAGTCACGTACACTGTCTGTTAATTCTTTAACCACGTGCTAATAACAGTTAAACCAAATTAAGTTGCCTAAATTTCGGCATAAACATTTTACCAATTCACATAGAGAAGGATTCTAAATTTCACAAGCCGGGCGAAGAGGAAAAACAGTTTCTGAGCACTCCTAATTACCTGGTTATTTTAGTCTTATTGCTACCTCAGTATCCATGAGTTAATTGCATTTTACTGAATATATATATATATGAATGTTGTATATTTATCAGTTTCAATGAAATGAAATGTTTGAATCACGGAACTGTAAAATATATGTTTTAAAGTGTTGTCATGTAGGAACAAATTGATCTATAATAATAAAAGTACACGTCCGTGGGTCTCTGCGTGTGACTGCCATAACTCTAAGAGGAAATAACT
>NW_013746354.1:0-1780 GCF_000517525.1 Limulus polyphemus
GATAGAGGACGCATTGAAGTTGGTGGAGAAATTTGCAAATTAGGATTTGCCAAAGGCATTAAAGTGGGGTATAAAAGCCTGGAGCAAGTGTTCTCAATGCTTAGATGGGCAAAGAGTGGAAACCCTGGAGATCGAGAAATAGCTATAGTGTCAGCGGAGGTAAGTATTATTGGAAATACATTCTCAGTTTAGGAAAATGTTAACTTCCACCTCCCGCTTCTGCATATCCACATGCAAATAATCATGCAGCAGCTCTCCACCACTCTCATCATAAGCAGCACCTTCTTCACATCTCGTTAATCACTTAACATTGGCAGTAGTACTATATAGACATGCTGGTTTTTGCTTGCAGTTTGTTGATGTTTTTTGTTATACTACTGACTAAGTTTTTCTTTACTATTTAGTTACATTTTCGTGCTTTGTTATTGTGCAGGGTTGCTTTTTTCACACTTTTCTCACTTTCCAGGGGTCTTTTGTTAGTGTAAAATCTATGATTAAACAATTACATCAAAGGTTTGGATTATGCCCACCATAGAGATAGGGTGTTCTGTAGGATTGCTAGTAGTTCTCTCTAGTGGTTTTTGCTTCATAAATATGTTCATGGACTGACATGAGTAAAGCAGACAGAGATTACTGCCCATCTCTGATGCTCCATGATATTGAGACTCTTCCTACTGCAGACTTGATGTACAATTCCAGATAATGCTAGGTTTTGGTTTATTGACTTCATTGATGTTGTAGCTCTGCTTTTCAAAATATGGTATTGTGGTCACCCAATGCACTGGTGATGCAGTCCTCCAGACTCTCCATTGCATTTTTTGCCATTTCTTCTAATAGAGTGTGGGAGTCCTTACCATTTAACAGTTCCTAACCACTGGGATGGTGGACCATGGAGGCCTGTCCTCCTGAGTGATGAATCATACCACTCAGTTGATAGTAGGGTGGTGACATTCTGCAGGTGTCGCTAGCTTACCACACTTCCTACCACAAACCCGATGTACAATTCCAGATGCCACCAGGTTTTGGCTCTAATAACACTACGCTGTATTCCTGTCTATATATCTGAATGATTGTTTTTTCCTACCATGGCATTTTTCCTTCCTACCATTTACTGGATGTACATTCCTGGTGGGGCTGGTTTTGGTTGGAAATGGCCTGGTCACGATTAGTATCATGTGTAGATGGCATGATGCCCTTCCGACCATGGACATGATGTAGAATACCAGATGCCACCAGGGTTTGATTGAAACACTCTGCCATGTCACGAACATATATATATATATATATATATATGTTATTGCAGTTTGTCCCTCAGGTTGAGACATTCCTCCTCCATACCATCCTCTGGATGTACATTCCTTGTGGGTCCAGTGTAGATTGGAGATAGTACAGCTAAGTTAAGTCTTCACGTGTGCTGGCCGGTATCCCTCCTCCTACCAAGGACTGGATGTAAAATGGCCACTGCTTCCAGGTTTTGGAATGGAGATGCACCCCAGGTTTGCTGTCCCTCTTCCTACCATCTGCTGGATGTCAGTTCCTGGCAGATCTGGTGTTGGTTTTAGCTGGATGCAGCATATCTTCTCACTTATGGACGGCCATGTATCCTCCTCCTACTGCAGACTGGAAGTACCATACCCATTGCCATCAGGTTTTTGACTGGAATATCAACTCGCTGGAACTTTCCACCTTCCTACCAAATTCTGGATGTCAGTTCCCGGCAGATCTGGTGTTGGAAATGCATGCAAGTGGAGACAGATTTTGATATTGAAGCTCATCTTCC
>NW_013746355.1:0-2852 GCF_000517525.1 Limulus polyphemus
GACATTATGTCCATTCATCTATTTTCCATGGTTGATTGATGTGTGACTCACTCCATTTACCAGTTTTTCTCCCTTGGGGTCAATCAGCAGTTCAATTGTTACTAGGTCAACCAAATACTATTGTTGGACATTATGTCTGGTACTAGTGTTTAGATAGTGCCCACAAAACCCTGGAATTGCTGCACTGATCAAAGTAATGATCTGTTAACAGTGGAGTACACCCCACCCCCTTTTAGGACTCCATGTTGGGTGTGGTCAATGGGCTATAGAAAGTTTCTCATATGAAGTATCAAACAACAAAACTTTACAAGTAAACAAGCCTGAGTGGATGACTGTAGACAGATATATACCATCATCTTACACAAATAGTGTACTTTGGTTTCATATTATACAGTCTATATCAAAAATTTCAAATTCCTCGGAAATAAAGGAAATGGGTAAACGTTCTTTTCGTTCTCAGTTGTTTTTTTTAGAACTTTGCCGAAAGCTATCTGTGATAGCCATCTCTAATTTAGAAGTGATAGACCAGAAGAAAGACAGCTAGCTGACTGTGAGTCAGGTGCCCTAACAACCAGACCAACTAAATTTGAAAAGGTTAGGGATTGATGACTACAAGGACAAATACATTAGTTAAAGAGTTTCCTTTGTAACAGTTCCACTGACAAACAAGCCCAGCAATTCTTCGATAGTAAAGAAGCAGATGCAACAATATAAGATAATACAGTCAACACTATAAAGTCAATTAAGTTTATTCAGCGATTTTATGACGGTTACGTGTGTATATATGAAGTTTAAAGAAAGTATATACCTGAGAGAGCAAATTACCTATTATTTGTTATGGTTGTGAGGACATTGTTGATCTAACAATGTCTGATCAACCAAGTGTTGAATTATTTTCTTTTAAATAGCAAGAATATTAGTTCAACAATAATACATATTCTATACAATTAGAAATGAAAACTTGGTTTGTAAATGCATTCAGAAATGTAACTATTGTGATGCATTGTATAAAGACAATGTAACTATCTATATTAAGTGAATCAGAATTTATCACAGTACAATTTATCTAGAAACCAAAAAAATTTTCAAATCTTTATTTTTTGAAAATAATGCCAGTTTAGAAATAATTGGACTCTACCAAATAATATAAATGTGAGTAATTAGCATAATTATACAGGTAAGTAACTAGTATAAATATACACGTAAGTAACTAGTTTAAATATACAGGTAAGTGACTAGCATAATTATACAGGTAACTATCTAGCATATATATATTTAGGTAATTAACTAGCATAAATATACAGGTAAGTAACTAATATAAATATACAGATAAGTAACTAACAAAGGTAAATAACTGGTATAATTATACAGATAAGTAACTAACAAATGTAAATAACTAGTATAATTTTACAGACAAGTAATTAACAAATGTAAATAACTAGTATAATTATACAGATAAGTAATTAACAAATGTAAATAACTAGTATAATTATACAGATAAGTAATTAACAAATGTAAATAACTAGTATAATTATACAGATAAGTAATTAACAAAGGTAAATAACTAGTATGATTATTCAGATATGTAACTAACAAAGGTAAATAACTAGTATAATTATTCAGATAAGTAACTAACAAAGGTAAATAGATAATTATACTAGTTATTTACCTTTGTTAGTTACTTATCTGTATAATTATACTAGTTATTTACCTTTGTTAATTACTTATCTGTATAATTATACTAGTTATTTACCTTTGTTAGTTACTTATCTGTATAATTATACTAGTTATTTACCTTTGTTAGTTACTTATCTGTATAATTATACTAGTTATTTACCTTTGTTAGTTACTTATCTGTATAATTATACTAGTTATTTACCTTTGTTAGTTACTTATCTGTATAATTATACTAGCCGAGGTTCCATTCTCCGTGTTGGACACAGCGCACGCAGCTTATTGTCTAGCTTTTGCGGTAAAACAGTAACATTATTTTGATTCTTTAAAAATGATTAAATAAATATTTTGGACCGAAGCATACTTCGGTTTACTTGAAACAGATAATTTTCAAAAATGGGATGCAGAAGATTCGATTTCGAGGAGAGCTGAAAAATGAGTTAAAAAATAAATGTTTGATAAAACGTAGTACTTTATCAATTTAAGCGTTGTAAATCGATAAACTTTCTGCTGTCGCACAGGGAGGCAATGAAAAGATAAACCTTACAAAGTATCCTCATTCTGAAGACTTTAGTAATATATTCGAACACTAGATGGCGTGCCACAATAACGTTTGAAAATATGATATACCATTCTGCAACTACCTTGTTAGTTACCTTGACAGTGACGAATGAGCTACACGCACGACATACAGTTATATACACTTGTATAACATCGTATCTTTGCTTTGATAATAATAATAACAACAGAAGCCACGAGCATACCTTGAAACTTTATGCTCTGATTATATGATCACGGCTTTGGAATAAATTTTATCAAACCATCTTGAAAAATAACGCGTGTGTTAGCTCATTGAGACCTTATACCCGGTAGGCACAATCAAGCCCTTATATTGCCACAATCAAGACTTTATACCCGGTAGCCACAATCAAGACCTTATACCCGGTAGCCACAATCAAGACCTTATACCCGGTAGCCGCAATCAAGACCTTATACCCGGTAGCCACAATCAAGACCTTATACCCGGTAGCCGCAATCAAGACCTTATACCCGGTAGCCACAATCAAGACCTTATACCCGGTAGCCACAATCAAGACCTTATACCCGGTAGCCACAATCAAGATCTTATATAGCCACAATCAAGACTTTATACCCGGTGGCCACAATCAAGACCTTAT
>NW_013746356.1:0-2484 GCF_000517525.1 Limulus polyphemus
AGAAGAGAGACAACAGCAGTGGCAAGAAAACCTGCAACAGTGGCAGCTCGAACAGCAAAATAAACAAGAAGAGAGATTACAACGGTTTTTGGAAGAAAAAAAAAAGAAGAACGAGAAAAGAAACAAGAAGAGAGATTACAGCAGTTGTTGGAGGAAAAGAAAGGAAACAAGAAGAACGAGAAAATAAACAAGAAGAGAGACTACAGTAGTGGTTGGAGGAGAAAGAAAATGAACAAGAGAGACTACAGCAGTGGTTCGAGGAGAAATAAAATGAACAAGAAGAGAGACTACAGCAGTGGTTGGAAGGGAAATAAATTGAATAAGAAGAGAGACTATAGGAGTGGTTGGAGGAGAAAGAAAATAAACAAGAAGAAAGTCTCCAACAGTTGAAAGAAAGCCAGCATACACAAATGGAAAAGATTAGTAAATTTCAAAGTGAATAAAATACATTAAAGGACGATTTATTGTCTTTTACACAGGGAGGATATATTAACCATGGATCTAATCAGCCCCAGACAACAGGAAGCCCTTTCCAGACTCCGCAGCTAAACCCTAATGCAGACATATTCAGTCCTGCCAGAAGTCATATTCCAGACATGGGTGTCAGCAATATGGGTGATCTAGTACGAAGGAAGCCACAGGAATTCGATGGGAATGCACCATGGGAAGCATATAGAGCACAATTTGAGCTCCTGGCAGAAATGAATGGATGGACAGAGGAACACTGCTTTCTGACACTTGATGAAATAATCCATCGCCACACAAATGTACCTGTTTCCAGCACGAGTTTGGGGCAAAGGACCTGCAATGTCAATGGCCACTCTTTCCATTGGTGTGCCAACTTGATATAACTTCATTGGAGCACGTCCCTTGTGCTTGAGTCCCCTTTTAGCACAACATGTACTGCAGGTCCTGCACCATTCTTCCACATCATGCCTCATACCTATCCAGTAAAATCTCTGCTGTAGGTGACCCAATGTCTTTTTAGCTCCAAGATGTCCTCCTGTTAAACTATCATGGGATTGATGCAGAACAACTTCCCATAACTTTCTCAGTATAACTGTTTGCCAGGTCGTCACTTTCCCATCTCCGGACCAGAATACCATCTTCAAGCTTCAACTGGTACCATTGTGCCCAATAGTTCTTTGTCACAGGGCTTAAGCTAGACACCTTCTTCCAGGCAGGGTGCAAAACACTTGCTTGTAGAAAATCAATTATTGGCTTCAAATCTTGGTCTTTCTCCTGTTCTGCTTTAATATCTATACTTGGTTCCACTTCACCATCATCAACTCTATCAGTCACTTTGACTTTAGCTTGATGGCACCAGGTTAGTTCAACCTCTCTTTTAACACTTACCAGAATTTGGCCTTTGTTGTTCCCAAACTTTATTTTATCAAAGTTAACTACACACTTTCTCGGTAGTAAGTACAATCCTAATATGCATGAGTCTTCAATGTCAGACAAGTATACTATGTGTCTGTTCTTCACGCCCATGAGCTCAATAGTTACCCACACTGGTCCCCACAACCTTGCATAATGTCCTGTCACACAACAGAGCTTCTGTATAGCTTCTGGTACTCCTTTGTAATCTAGCACCTTGATACTCACAAGGGTTAACTGAGATGCAGAATCTATGACAAAGTTGTACTTTTGACCATCCAGCTTTCCTGTCACGTAGACACTATGTGTGCTTGCCATTTTACACTTAGCTGTTGGGACTTTCACGATGGGGTTTGGTGGTCGTCCCTCAACACCAAACACTACTGGTTTCCCCTAGGCTGACTTATTGGTAGTATTCTTCTTACACTGGAGACTTCATATGTCCTTGGTCTCCACAGTTCCAACAACCTTTCTGGGTAGCAGCCTTTCCTGCTGTGGCATCTTCCCTGTGTTGAAGTTGCTGGCAGGTTTGTTACAGTGCCAGTAAGTTCCATCAAACCTCTCTGAAAGCTACTCTTTTCTGGTCTTGAATCCTGGTGACTGTACCAACCTGTGCTGGACTTAACGTAGGATTCAAATTCGAGAGCTCTGGCCATTGCATCCTGCATGGTAGAGGGGTGTGCTTGCTTCACTTGTATCTTAAGTTGTGGACTGTCCAAGGCATCTACAAACTGATCCCTCAGCAACAACTTGAGGAGATCGGATGGTGCAGTTGGGTAGGTCTTGTGTGCCATGCTTTCCAAGTCCTGTGCCAGCTCTTGCAGGCTCTCCCCTTTAGCACGGACTCTCGTCCTGAACCTAGCCCTGTAGACTTTGGACTGATTTTGGGTTCCATACCTGAGTTCTAGAGCAGCTACCAGTGCTCTATAGTTGTGCCTGTCATCTGCTGACAACTGTCCAAATATTTCCAGTGGTTGTCCCTTCAGGCTCGTTGCCAGGTACCTGAGGCATATGCAATACCAAATCAGGAAGCTACAACTGTAGCTTCAGCTATTAGTGATTTCTTCTTTAGATTTGGTATGCCATACGAACTGCGTTCGGATC
>NW_013746357.1:0-1644 GCF_000517525.1 Limulus polyphemus
GACTTTTCATGTATTTTGGTTCTGCAGTTTAATACAGTTTAGTTTTCCTGTGCTTGATCACTGAATCGTTGGTCTGTTTGTCTAATGTATAAACTACTGTACTTCTTTTTTTTTTTTTACAAATTATTCAGTAAATGTTAAATTCAGTAGCACGTGTGAAGGATTGTTATAAGTTGAAAGTCGTGTTTTTTTCCTTGTATACATGTGGGCAGGTGACACATCTGTTTTGTTTACATGTTTGAGTACCTGGAGTATCATTTTGTTTTATTTTAAGATTATTGTGTATCAGGATTTCTTTTAAACTTGTGTCATGTCTATAAGCAATAAAGGGTGGATTCTTTAAAATAGATTTAATGGTTGGGTCTTTATTAAGTATTAATTATAATATCTTTGATCTTCTTGTGGGTCTGATGGTATGCAAGTACAAGTGAAATAATCTGTGTGTTCTTTCTTGGGAGGGTTGAATGTTTGTTCTTGGTTATATGAACTTGCTTTGGTGGTTGCATCATGGAAGAGAGAGTCAGGATGGTATTGCTTAAAAAAGAGATTTTGTTTCTTTTGTTTTGTAATCATTATTGGCACTATCTGGTTCGATTAGTCATAGAAATTATGAGTATAGTATTAAATATTTGTTACTGTACAGGTGGGAAGATTAAAAAAGTATGTATGGGTGTGAATCGTTTTCTTTTCGAAGTACAATAGTATATGTGTTTGTAGTAGTTACCATTAAAAGTAAAGGTTTTAAATGTGAGTACAAGTTCTGTTAAACATAGAAGTGTGTGTGTTTGTTGGAAATAAAAGTTTGGGTCTTTGTTCTAAGAAATGTTATAGCACAATTAAACCTTCATTATGTGGGATAGATGTGTACAAGGGTTTTATATCCATAGTGAAAATGTAGTGTTCCTTTCCAGTTAAATGTATGTCCTTGATTAAAGTAATGACATGAGTGGTATGCTCTATGTGTGTTTGTAACTTTGTGACAAAGGCTGATAAAACTTCTTCAAGGTAACAGGATGATATTTGTTCTTAGGGTAATTGCATGTGGATACAATGGGTTGGCCTGGATGTCCTTTGTGAATTTTGGGAAGAAGATAAAAACATAGGAATTATAGGTTCATTTAGAATTAGATTCTTGACTTTTGTGGGTCTGATTTTTTCTGTACAAAAGGCTTGTAATGTTTACTAAGTCTGCCAAATTTTGTGAAGATACACACATTGTATTGGCCCGGCATGGCCAGGTGGTTAGGGCACTCGACTCGCAATCTGAGGGTCGCGGGTATTGAATCCTCATCACACCAAATATGCTCGCCCTTTCAGCCGTGGGAGTGTTATAATGTGACGGTCAATCCCACTATTTATTGGTAAAAGAGTAGCCCAAGAGTTTGTGGTGGGTGGTGATGACTAGCTGCCTTCCCTCTAGTCTTACACTGCTAAATCAGGGACGGCTAGCGCAGATAGTCCTCGTATAGCTTTGTGCGAAGTTCAAAAACAAACATATTGTATTAAAAGCTATGTATGAAAACTATAATGAGTACAAAGTGGTTACGAGGTCAATCAATTCAACTGACCCATTGTTGAGAGAGTTAAAGCTAATTTCTATGCACTTTTTATAAAAATCTCTAAACTGGAACAGTAAGAGAACAC
>NW_013746358.1:0-2377 GCF_000517525.1 Limulus polyphemus
GTTTCTACTGCAAGTTTTACCAACTCTCCTCTATGTTTCTACAGCAAGTTTTACCAACTCTCCTCTATGTTTCTACTGCAGTTTTACCAACTCTCCTCTATGTTTCTACAGCAAGTTTTACCAACTCTCCTCTATGTTTCTACTGCAAGTTTTACCTATTCTCCTCTATGTCTCTACAGCAAGTTTTACCAATTCTCCTCTATGTTTCTACAGCAAGATAGAGGAGAGTTGGTAAAAGTTTCTACTGCAGGTTTTACCAACTCTCCTCTATGTTTCTACTGCACGTTTTACCAACTCTCCTCTATGTCTCTACTGCAGGTTTTACCAACTCTCCTCTATGTCTCTACTGCAGGTTTTACCAACTCTCCTCTATGTCTCTACTGCAGGTTTTACCAACTCTCCTCTATGTTTCTACAGCAGGTTTTACCAATTCCCCTCTATGTTTTTACAACAGGTTTTTACCAACTTCCTTCTATGTTTTAAAACACCATCTGTTGCATTAAACGTGCATACCTCCGTTTCTATACTCGAAGTGGTTCGAATGTATCATCAAATCGCAAATAAAATATTAAATACTGTTTGAAACATAATTAAATACGACAAAACAAATACATCTAAATATCCCTACCACGTATCTATTGCGAGTTATGCCAGCCCTAGTTTACTTCGTCAAGACACAAAACACAAGGCGTAGAGTGTGTTAAATTAAATTACAAACCACAAATGCATAGTTATACTCAAACAACGTTAGGTCTTTTGGACGTACATTAGTGTCGCATCAAACAAAAAATGGTACAAGTATGCAAGTTTCATCACTCAACTGAACCCAATCACAATAAACGATTTACACAATTTGTAAATAACTTCAATTTCTTTGAATTACCCATAATCACAATATTGAAGTAGATTTGTTTCACGCACGTAACCTTTGAACTCTGAACCTTAAAATTCTGATGAGACACGAACTATACTTTATAATGCCCAAAAACTACAAAATAAGTTCAAATCATGGAGGGTGAGAAAGAATGTGTGTGTGTGTAAATGATGTACTATCCTCTATACATCAATTTAAACAACAGAAACATTCCAAGTTTAGCCATTTAAAAACACCTATTTTTATGTTTTATTGATTTTTAAAGAAAGAACATGTATAAGATGATATTTCTAAAGATTAAAAGAACGGTAAAACTGGGCTAGAGTAAGTTTTACAAATGGTTAGTTTTCTCCTAACTCAAGTTGTGTGTGTGTGTTTTTGTTTGTTTTGGGAGGGGGCACACGGAAAACATCATAAAATAAATCCCTTTCTATCACACACACACACTGCTCGCGTAATCTAGATATACGACATCTTACCCAGCCTGGCCACAGGTTTTCTCTGTAGTTCGGAAGAAACATTTCAGCGAACCCCACTTAGTTTCCGTCATCTCCATCTGTAACATAACCTTTTACATCGTCCGTTAGGCCTAACTCTAGGACAAACGCCTTACTCTGCCGTCCCTGTCCACCGTTAGGCTTAAAATCTCGCATAAATCCAAACCCGTAGCCTCCCTCCCTCAGAAGCTAATACTTACTATCATAAGCAGTCATTAGGGAATGTCTAGCAAACATATCTTGATGAATAATCCGTCTCTGCAGGAAGAGCCTAAAAATAGCCTCGTGCCCACATGGGTTCTGTCTACGGTTACTCGTGCACATCTCCACGTAAAATATCATGTGATGAAAGGGGGGGAGATCACCCACAGAGCCTAAACAGTTTATTGTAATTTGTAAAAGCAAGATTGATGAAGCAGAAGTTATTCTATGTAAGGCTAAAGGATGTGATGTATAATAAATTAAAAAAATAACAATCTTACAGGTACCACAGAGGCGTTAATTTATCAGTCACGACACAACACAACATAAACTTTTAAATACACACATATATATATTTAACCATGGCTTTATAGATGGGGTCCATATCCCATCAGCTTTTTAAAGGCTATTTCTGCACCACGTTGCTTGTGTATCCAAGACTTCGTTGGATACACATTAGTTAATACTGGAATTTCCAATATTTGACAGGGAAAATAATTTCATCCAGTTCTTTACACTGACTGTCGTGACAGAAACATAAAATTACTATTTTATTACTTTATTTATTACGTTTCCTGTTTGTTTGTTTTTAATTATGCACAAAGCTGCACAAGGGCTATCTGTGCTCTGCCCACCACGGGTATCGAAACCCGGTTTCTAGCGTTGTAAGTCCGCAAACATGCCGCTGTGCCACTGGGGGGCTACGTTTCCAGTCTTGAATTTGAGGTTAGCGACTAAAAAACATCTACATACGACTAAGCTAGATTGATTTTAATAAATTGATAAACCATAAAGATGGTTAAAT
>NW_013746359.1:0-1763 GCF_000517525.1 Limulus polyphemus
AACTAATAATCTTGAAAATTTCTTATATTCTCAAGCATACAAATAGTAAATTTCTGTTCTAATTACCAGGGCCCGGGATGGCCAGGTGGTTAGGGCGATCGACTCCCAATCTGAGGGTCGCGGGTTAGAATCCCCGTCATACCGAACATGTTTGCCCTTTATGACGTTGGTATTCGTTGGTAAAAGAGTAGCCCCATAGTTGGCGGTGGGTGGTGCTTTCCATCTAGTCTTACACTGCTAAATTAGGGACGGCTAGCGAAGATATCCCTCGTGTAGATTTGCGCGAAGTTCACACAAGCAAACCTATTACTAGACACAGATCGTTGGTGAAATTTTTTCGAAAGATACCATTGTGTAATACGTTCGGTACTTCATTAGTTCAGTTTTTACAGCTAAACATTTAAAATAATGTTTATTAAGCCTAATGCGTGAAATGAACGGATAATGTTTTACGTAAAAATACTTCCAGCTCAACATATTGCTTAAAGTGAGTTTGTAATAACCTGATACATGCCAATATCATCGGAAGTCTGCAGGTTTACGACGCTAAAAATCGGATTTCGATACTCGCGGTGGGAAAACACATATAACTCTTTATGTAGCTTTTACTATTAAGTAGTTTTATGTAACTTATTTATTCTCTATATGGTGAGTTAATTTTATTTTAAACTGCGAAACCGGTTACTTTAAGACGTTGGAATTTCTTAGTTGAGGACCATGAGAAGTTACTTGGGAGGTGGAGACATTTTAGGTTCGGGAAAGAGATCTTGTAGTTCACCTTAGAGCCCCAGCACGAAATTGGTGGGTTTTTAAATGTTTATCGAGGTTAAAAACTACCACTCCTTGCATACTTTTTAAATTACAAATGAAGATTGAAAGTGCAAATAATAAATGCGGAATACACCAAATCACGAACAGGCAGACAGACTCACATGATGATAATTTTCAGTATACGTTTCAAGCATTTTAGGAAAAACAAAAACAATGTATTAGTTCATAATTATCTATACTGTCGCATGTTTGAAACATACGTATATATTTTACACGGAGGATCAGGCAGAAGAAGGTCCTACTTCTTAATGGTCGTGAAGGCGGAAGAAGCCTGCAGCAGAGCAGGAAGCTCTGATCGTATCGAATCCCTTACCTTTGGATGAAGAATCTCGCTCTGTGAAGTAACGTGTGGTTGCTGATGTGTAATGGCATCCCCACGCGAAAAGAAGTCACGTCCAGACAGACGTCTTCCTTAGGACACTCAAAGCTAAGCGAAGGCCAACGAACAAGAGGTGGACGGAAGAAAAGTTTCAAGGACGTCCTCAAGGTCATCGGATAAGAGGTGGACTGAAGTAAAGTTTCAAGGACGTCCTGAAGACCAACGTGAAAAAAAATGCAATATCGCAACTAACGCTTGCGAGACCCTTACTCTCGTCGTTCTCAATGGAGAAGTTCTCGCGGCAGGAATCTCATTACTTTGAGACTCATCAGGAACTTATCGAGCAAGAGAAACTGGATAAACGAAAAAATCAAACAGTAATCCGACTTAAGAATCATCGTTTCTCCCCTCTACAACAAAATGTGGGGATCTTGGGTCGGCCTTATCAGTCACTTACGAATTAATTAAAACAGACGAACTTATTGGTCAGTGAGTGATTGTCAATCAATGTATGAAGGTATTCTTTAAGAATGATGAAAAAATAAAACTAGAAAAGTCAATTTTATACTTAGAAACTTACTATGAAACACTTCTGTATGGATATAGTCAACAG
>NW_013746360.1:0-3407 GCF_000517525.1 Limulus polyphemus
TCGCATGTCAAAGAACATGTTCCGTGAGCTAAAGATACGTGGACCAGGATTGTTTGTACAAAAAATAATACACATGTCAAGGTACATTTTCGGTGAAATAAAAACACGTGGACCATCATTATTTGTACAACAAAACAATTCACATGTCAAGGAACCTGATCCGTGAGCTAAAGATACGTGGACCATCATTGTTTGTACATACCAAATATTTCACATGTTAAGGAAAATTTTCGGTGAGCTAAAGATACGTTGTTCAGCATTGTTTGTACATGTCAAATATTTCACATGTCAAGGAACATTTACGGTGAGCCAAAGACACGTGGACCAGCATTTTTTGTACAACAAAATATTTCGCATGTCATGGAACCTGTTCCGTGAGCTAAAAATTAATGGACCAGCATTGTTTGTACATACCAAATATTTCACATGTCAAGAAACATTTTCGGTGAGCTAAAGATACTTTGACCAGCATTGTTTGTAGAACAAAACAATACAGATGTCAAAGAACATGTTCAAGAAAGCTAAATATACGTGGATCAGCATTGTTTGTACATGTCAAATATTTCACATGTTAAAGAACATGTACGGTAAGCTAAAGATACGGGGATCAGCATTCTTTGTACATGTCAAGGAACATTTTCGGTAAGCTAAAGATACGTTGACCAGCATTGTTTGTACATACCAAACACTTCAGATGTCAAGGAACATGTTCGGTGAGCTAAAGATACGTGTACCAGCATTGTTTACACAACAAAACAATACAAATGTCAAGGAACATTTTCGGTGAGCTAAAGACACGTAGACCAGCATTACTTGTACAACAAAATATTTCACATGTCAAAGAACATGTTCCGTGAGCTAAAGATACGTGGACTAGGATTGTTTGTACAACAAAATAATACACATGTCAAGGAACATTTTCGATGAGGTAAAGACACGTGGACCAGCATTATTTGTACAACAAAATAATTCACATGTCAAGGAACCTGTTCCGTGTGCTAAGGATACGTAAACCAGCATTGTTTGTATATACCAAATATTCCACATGTCAAGGAACATTTTCGGTGAGCTCAAGATACGTTGAAAAGCATTGTTTGTACAACAAAACAATTCACATGTCAAAGAACATGTTCCGTGAGCTAAAGATACGTGTGTCAGGATTATTTGTACAACAAAATAATACACATGTCAAGAAACATTTTCGGTGAGGTAAAGACAAGTGGACCAGCATTATTAGTACAACAAAATAATTCACATGTGAGGGAACATGTTCCGTGAGCTAAAGATACGTGGACCAGCATTGTTTGTACAACAAAACAATTCACATGTCAAGGAACATGTTCCGTGAGCTAAAGATATGTTGACCAGCATTCTTTGTATAACAAAACAATTCACATGTAAAGGAACATGTTCGGTGAGGTAAAGATACGTTGACCAGCATTATGTGTACATACCAAATACTTCACATGTCAAGGAACATGTTCAGTGAGCTAAAGATACGTGGACCAGCATTGTTTGTACATGAAAAATATTTCACATGTCAAGGAACATTTTCGGTGAGCTAAAGACACGTGGACCAGCATTGTTTGTACAACAAAACAATACGCATGTCAAAGAAAATGCTACGTAAGCTAAAGATACGTGGACCAGCATTGTTTGTACAACAAAATAATTCACATGTCAAGGAACCTGTTCAGTGAGATAAAGATACGTGGATCAGCATTGTTTGTACATGTAAAATATTTCACATGTCAAGGAACATGTTCGGTGAGCTAAAGATACGTGGACCAGCATTGTTTGTACAACAAAACAATCCACATGTCAAGAACATGTTCCGTGAGCTAAAGATACGTGGACCAGCATTGTTTGTACATACCAAATATTTCACATGTCAAGGAACATTTTCGGTGAGCTAAAGATACGTTGACCAGCATTGTTTGTACAACAAAACAATTCACTGACAAGGAACAAGTTCCGTGAGCTAAAGACACATGTACCAGCATTGTTTGTACAGAAAAACAATTCATATGTCAAAGAACATGTTCCGTGAGCTAAAGATACGTGTACCAGCATTATTTGTACAACAAAATAATTCACATGTCAACGAACCTGTTCGGTGAGCTAAAGATACGTGGACCAGTATTGTTTGTACAACAAAATAACACACATGTCATGGAACATTTTCGGTGAGGTAAAGACACGTGGACCAGGATTATTTGTACAACAAAATAATTCACATGTCAAGGAACCTGTTCCGTGAGCTAAAGATACGTTAAACAGCATTGTTTGTACAACAAAACATTACACATGTCAAAGTACATGTTTAAGTAAGCTAAAGATACGTGGACCAGCATTGTTTGTACAACAAAACAATTCACATGTGAAGGAACTATTTCCATGAGTTAAAGATACGTGTACCAGCATTGTTTGTACAACTAAACAATATACATGTCACAGAACATTTTCGGTGAGCTAAAGACAAGTTGACCAGCATTGTTTGTACAACAAAACAATACACAAGAACAATACACATGTCAAAGAACATGTTCAAGTAAGCTAAAGATACGTGGATCAGCATTGTTTGTACATATCAAATATTTTACATGTCAAAGAACATTTTCGGTGAGCTAAAGAAACGTGGACCAGCATTGTTTTTCATCAAAACAATCCATATGTCAAGAATATGTTCCGTGAGCTAAAAATACGTTTAGCAGCATGATTTGTACAATAAAACAATTCACATGTCAAAGAACAGTTTCCGTGCGCGAAAGATACGTAAATCAACATTGTTTGTACATGTCAAATATTTCACATGTCAAGGAACATATTCCGTGAGCTAAAGATATGTGGACCAGCATTATTTGTACAAAAAAATAATTCGAATGTCATGGAACCTGTTCCGTGAGCTAAAAATTAGTGGACCAGCATTGTTTGTACATACCAAATCTTTCACATGTCAAGGAACATTTTCGGTGATCTAAAGATACGTTGACCAGCATTGTTTGTAGAACAAAACAATTCACAAGTCAAAGAACATTTTCGGTGAGCTAAAGACACGCGGACCAGCATTATCTGTACAACAAAATAATTCACATGTGAAGGAACCTGTTCCGTGAGCTAAAGATACGTGGACCAGCATTGTTTGTACATACCAAATATTTCACATGTCAAGGAACATTTTCGTCGACCTAAGATACGTTGACCAGCATTGTTTGTACAACAAAACAATTCACATGTCAAGGAACAAGTTCCATGAGCTAGAGACACGTGTACCAGTATTGTTTGTACAGCAAAACAATTCATATGTCAAAAAACATGTTCCGTGAGCTAAAAATATGTTTAGAAGTATTATTTGTACAATAAAACAATTCACATGTCAAAGAACATGTTCGGTGAGCTAAAGATAC
>NW_013746361.1:0-2040 GCF_000517525.1 Limulus polyphemus
CCGAACTGCTCATATTTGTACTGTCAACTGTGTACTGTTCGTATACTGAACTGCAGATATTCTGTATTCTAAGTTACTGAACTGCTCATATTTGTACTGTCAACTGTGTACTGTTCGTATACTGAACTGCAGATATTCTGTATTCTAAGTTACTGAACTGCTCATATTTGTACTGTCAACTGTGTACTGTTTGTATAAAGCACAACATATATACATGTATATTTAAAACGTCAAAGGATTATTTGGACAGTAGATCCCGTTCTGGCTCACCTTATGAATCTTGTTTAATGAACAACGTTAAAATTGTAATTATATAAATAAATATATATTGTTTATTCATATTTTTTGTTTACATTTCTTTTCAAACTAACTGGTATTTCCAGACAACTCGCAGAATAAATATGACAGACGAACTTTGCTACAAACTTTACGTTTAAATCGTGGCAATTAGAAACGGTCCGGCATGGCCAGGTGGTTAGGGCGCTCGACTCACAATCTGAGGGTCGCGGGTTCGAGTCCCCGTCACACCAAACATGCTCGCCCTTTCAGCCGTGGCTTTATAATGTGACGGTCAATCCAAGAGTTAGCGGTAGCTGGTGATAACTAGCTGCTAAATTAGGGACGGCTAGCGCAGATAGCCCTCGTGTAGCTTTGCGCGAAATTCAAAACAAACAAGCAATTAGAAACATACTTGAAAACCATTACCTTCCACCCGAGAACTCGTGTCACCTGTCTTTTGCACATAAGTGGCACGTGTTAAAGTGGATGGAAAATTAACGCCAATGATGTCAATATTTGTTAATTCACCTCAGTGTCCCTGTGGCCTGCTCATCTAGGCAGGCAACATTGGGGAGCTGAACAACGGCAGTAAGTAGCGGTATTGTCAAAAATAAAATTGATCCAACGCCATAACGATTCTTAAGAAGAAATCGATGGAATCCTGTTGTCGTCTAAAATTATCTTTCCCATTTTAAAATTTAATGATTAAATATTTGTTTTTGTTTTATTTTTTTATTCCAGTGAGTTGTGTTACTCTATAATATGGCAACCTTGCAAGAAAAGGCTCAATGCGTGGTTTGGCCTGCAGACACCAAGTTAGTGACTGTGGTGCAGCGTAATTACAGACTCCAGTACAGGAAAGAAGTATGGGGGTATGTTAAGGATATCGTGTATCGCACACCTATAGCAAAACGTCACTGAGCTAAAGACCAGGATAACAAACGCCATCGCCACTGTAGCTGTGGGCATGTTGCAGTGAACATGGACTGAAATCGAATATCGAGAGCCACTAATGGTGTACACATGGAAGTCTACTGACATGTCAATAAAGACTGTTTGAATTGAGCTACACGATTTTGAAAACTGCATGGTTGTATTTCCTTAGTTAGTTAATTATTAAATTTTAAAAGGGGAAAGATAACGTTGGACCATCCTGTATTATTTTTTATTTGTAAAAATTGATAGTACAAAACTTTGCAGTTCAGTAACCTAGAATATAAAAAATCAGCAGTTATATAAATGAACAGGATATAAAAATTACAATATACACAGTATTAGCAGTTAACTTTATAACCTTTATAGAAAATTGACAGTGTAAACGCCTCCCAATAGCACAGTGGTAAGTCTTAGGACTTATAGCGCTAAAAAACTAGGTTTCGATCCCTGTGGTGAGTAGAGCACAGATAGCTCATTGTATTGCTTTGCGTTTAATTACAAACAAACGGTAGAAAAATAAGCAGCTCAGTAAATTAGAATATAGAATATTAGAGTTCAGTACGTGAACAGTACAGAGTTGACAAAAATTAGAAATTCAGTATATTAGAATACAAAAAAAATTGAAGCTCAGGCCTCCCCCCAGTGGCATAGCGGTATGTCTGCGGACTTACAACGCTAGAAACCGGGTTTCGATACCCGTGATGGGCAGAGCACAGATAGCCCTTGTGTGGCTTTGTGCATAATTAAAACAAACAAATATGTTGTGCTCAATGATAATATTTAGATAATTTAGAAAACGAATACATTTTTAATTAGTCTCATGCA
>NW_013746362.1:0-1646 GCF_000517525.1 Limulus polyphemus
ATATAAATTTAGCTGCTCTAAAGTAAAACAATTTAGTGTAGGTGAGAACAGGGGTTCAAAATGTCCACCAGATCCAATGTTACAGGTAAAAGATACATGTATTCTGATGAGTCAACTAGAACTTAGAGAAGCAAAAAATTAAAAAAAGTAATTAGTAAATGAAAGAAAATAAAGGGCTCTACTTACTTGTCAAGCGCCTCCCCAAATAAAAAGGAAAAGAAAATATGGCTTGGATGAGAGGGAGGGGCACTGTGAAACAGATACTAGGAAAGGTACATATAAACTAAAAAAATATGATGAAGGGGAGGGGGAGAGCATAGCCTCATTTTTTTATTCCTATGATTATTGAAGTGTTATTTTACCTTCATTATAGATGCACTAAAATAAGAACATTTCCATGGTTATAAAAAATGAGAAGTTTGATCTGAAAGATATTTTTATCATTCATAGACTTTATATTAATTAATAATCAACAAAGATTAATACAATAATGCAAAAACTATGTTACACTCACACCCGAATTTTCACTTAACTCGCAGGTGTATAAATGTAAAGCACCTGAATTCTTTACCAAACATCTTTTTACAGAACAACAAGTACATTCACATAAAATATTGCATGATTAATGAACAGCTGCTTTACATACCTTGAATTCTGTGACAGTATTGCATAAAACAATGATTTAAATGTGCAAGCAGTAGCTGAGCTTGTAATGACCCCAGTTATAGCCACGACAATGGATCTTGATTATAATATCAGCTATGTGGTGTGCAACTGGAAAATGGGTCAGTTATCAATGTACCTTCAATAATCCCAAACATTCTGTATGATTATTTCCTTTTAAAAATACCATGATTAATGTGAATAAGTATGGGTTGTGTTAGTTTAGTACCATTAATTTGATTTTAATCTTGTTTTAACAATGGTTTACTGTTATTATTAGAAATATTATTAAGAACCAGCTATAGCATTTTAATAAGAATATTAGGTGTAACCCTATGACAAAGCCTATTTGGATAATGTACATAAAAATTATTCAGCATAATGAATAATTGTCTAATTACATCAGTATAAATAGAATAATTTAAAAGACAATCAGCACATATGCAAAATACACACATTTACATAAACTTGTACAGATACATAGCCCTTTCCTAGCTTATTGGATTATTGTTGGACTTTCTTATTTTATAACAGTTTTCTTACGTCATTTAGTGAACAAATTTGCAGTGTTTTGTTCTCGTAAACATTTGTAATGCTTAGCATACTTAACTATTTGTTGTCTGTTTTGACTAATTTTTCGTATGTATGTATGCTATTCAATAGAAAATAGATATTTCAAATAGCTATACTACACTGTTCAACTTTTTATCTTACTGTTCGTGCAGATATTTGTTTTAAAATAGACTACAACCTATAGCTTCTGAAAAAACTTGTGCCATCAGAATTCTGCTTTGTCATTTTGATAATCTGAGTGTATAAAGTTAATTCTTTCTTTCAAGTTAACTGTATTTTATCACTTATGATGCCCAATGATTGTCTTCTTTTTTTTTGCAGTCAAAATTTTGAGAAAGATCACATTATGGTGGATCGGAGCCTTGAGTTGTCCCATCTTTTAAATTAATCTTTAAGTCAATTCCTTTTAT
>NW_013746363.1:0-1645 GCF_000517525.1 Limulus polyphemus
TAGGGATCAACAATAATTCCAAATAATTCACACGCCGAACAACCACCCTATGGAATTCCTAAGTGAAAACCGACCATTCAGAGTGTTGGTTACCATATATTATGCGCATATATGCTGATAATATGCTAAAACTGTCGCTAACATTTCCGGTATAAGAATTCATAAATTTCTAAAACAGCAATTTTTTCGTCTACCACCTACCTATCTAATCTCGTCAGCGGAGTTAGCGCCTAGACGGTTCGGACTATCGCTACAAGATTTCTCCAGCTTACTTGACTGATCTGTGGGTATCCGCTTTTGATATTCCGATAAAGATCCATATATATACAAGTATAATATAAATGGTAAACATATCATGCACGTCTTGTCATCTCAATTCAACCCAACAGATGGCGCTATATATCGACAGATAGACACGTGACAGTTTCTAAAGGTAAAGTATATACTTTATACAGGTATAATATAAAAAAAAACAAAGAAGAGTATTAAAAAAGGATGAATTTTAAAATGAAGTATGGATCCTGCTATAAAAAGTAATGAAACAAGAATTAAAACCACAATCACAAATTTATTTAAGTGTTACACTCTTATCTGTAGGCCAAAGTAAGGATTAAATTATATATATAACTTTTCGATCCCACCATGCTTCACACAGTTTACACAAACTCTCTACAAATTGTAGAGAATCTTTTCGATCACAGCATACTTCATACAGTTTACGCGAACTCTCTAGAAATTGTAGAGATTACAGAGTGTTTATCACAGTAGTGACTGCAGAAACACAAATTATAGTTATTGTCTCTGTCCACTGGTATCTTTCGATTTCCAACATGGCATCTTCTCGCATGCATAACATATCCCACTGTACCCAGTACATCTTAGTTTTTGCCACTCTTTGCCATGAAAGTTATTTGGGACTATTCTTGGGCCATTAAATAATTTGTTTCACTTGCATCATTGGCTGTGAATTAGTATTTTAGTTCATTTTAAAAACTAACAAAAGTGCAGTTTTCATCATCATCTTATCGTGGTGTACAATATATGGATAAGGGTTGTTGCCTCTATCAATCATGATGGGGCCTTTAACCCTACAATGGAGTACGGTTATTTTATGTTAGTGATATTCATATAGCCACTTTCAATGTCAATGAAAAAATAGTAGAAATTAACTATTGTCAGGTTACCATTCTCCTTGTATACATTATTTATATATATATATATATGTTGTATTTGTGTCATGTTGAGTCAGACAGTTCTATAAGGCCAAGTAGCTGTACAAGATTCCTTCACTCTCCATGTGATCCATTAACGTTTAAAAGAGTTTATTATTATTTATAATATAATATATATATGCGACCGTTTTTACTAATAACACAAAACTTTTCATCTTCCTTTAGGTTGGTCGTTCTTTTCATATTGTTATATTCCTTGTTCAAGTTATACTCCTGATACCTTGAATGTAAAAATTCACCAGCCACTTCAATGCTTCATGACCTGTCCACTGTGTAAGCTTTTGTCCATATAGGTAATGATTCAAATGACACAACTCCTAGTTGTCCTTCTCAAGTTGTACGATATCTCCATTCATTGCTTTGCTATAGTAGACCATCATATCTCACGTTTTACTTACGACAACACTGCTCCC
>NW_013746364.1:0-1643 GCF_000517525.1 Limulus polyphemus
GGCTTCTGCATCACATGGGATTCATCTGCTCCATCAGGAAATGTCCCATTATCAGTAGCAGTCATATTAGTGGTAATAACTTCATTAACGGCTTCACTGTTTTCTCTATCAAACTTGGTAGAGTTTCTTCTTCGACAGTCTCTTTTTCAGGTGACACGTCTTCAGCAGCGTCATTTGTTATGTTATTCACTTCGTTCTAACTGAAATGACCTGGACCATGATAACACCAAAGCCGGTTGGCATGCATCACTTTTGGCTGGAGTGTATCCAGTGGCTTCATGCTCAAGTGTTCTATAGGCCATCAACAGTGGAGGGAGTAAGACATCCCAGTCATCTTGGCGGCTGTTACAAAACTTTACCACTAGTGCATGAAGCCACTGGATACATTCCAGCAAAGCTGATGTTTGGTCGGAAACTTCGGGTCCAGTGGACCTGATAACAGGACGCCCACCTTAGGAAGAGTTACCTGAAAATGTGCCAGAGTTCGTGAAAGTATTATCTGATAGGATGGATGATATTCATCATCAAGTGCATTTAAACTTATAAACGTCTGCTGATTCCATGAAGCTATGTTATGACAAGTGATCTACTGAAATCAGCCTTGTACCAGGAGACAAGGTGTGGTTGTATAATCCCACAAAGACCAAAGGGAAGTCTCCTAAGTTGTCTTCTCCATGGGAAGGCCCATAAGACATAGTGGATCGTCTCTCAGACGTGACTTTCCGAATAAAATGTGATCGACGAGGTAAGCCAAAGGTGGTGCATGCCAACAGTGTACTTTTGTATGGTCTTTTGTATGCCAAATAACTTGCAGCATTCATGGAACACAGCTGATTCAAAGTTACGGCCTTGATCTGAATGCAGTTCGTATGGCATACCAAACCTGAAGAAAAAAAATCACTAATAGCCAAAGCAACAGGCCACTTGGTGAAATAATCCATCACCACACAAGTGTACTTGTTTAAAGCACGAGTTTGGGGCAAAGGAGTAGCAATGTCAATGAGTACTTTTTCCATTGGTGCACCAACTTGATATAACTTCATTGGAGCACTTCCTTTATACTTGAGTCCCCTTTTAGCACAACAAGTACTGCAGGTCTTGCACCATTCTTCCACATCTTGCCTCATACCTATACAGTAAAATCTCTGCCGTAGGTCACTCAATGTCTTCTTAACCCCATATGTCCTTCTGTTAAACTATCATGGGATTGACGCAGCACAACTTCCCGTAACTTTCTCGGTATAACTGTTTGCCAGGTTGTCACTTTCCCATCTGCAGTTTCCCATCTCCAGACAAGAATACTATCTTCAAACTTCAACTGGTCCCATTGTACCCAATAGTTCTTTGTCACTGGGCTTAAGCTAGACACCTTCTCCCAAACAGGGCGTAAAACACTTGCTTGCAGAAAATTAATTGTTGGCTTCAAATCTTGGTCTTTCTCCTATTCTGCTTTAATATCTATACTTGGTTCCACTTCACCATCATCAACTCCTTCAGTCACTCTGACTTCAGCTTGACTGCACCTGGTTATTTTAACCTCTCTTTTGCAGCAATGTCTACAGTCATTTTTGCAGGGTCTTCGGGTCAGCCGTAGGCATTTTCATGAGATTTTCCTTCTCTGTATTCCATATCATAAATTATAC
>NW_013746365.1:0-1443 GCF_000517525.1 Limulus polyphemus
TATACAATTAGGTGTAACTCTTGTTACCGAATTTATATCCAACATATTCATCTTTAGCCTTACCTGGTAAAACTACTCCATGAACACTTGGGTTTAACTCTGGTTACCGAATGTATAACCCCTATACTTATCTTTAGCGTTATTTGGTACAACAACTCTACGAAAACCTAGGTGTAATGTTGTACCAAATAACGCTATAGATGAGTATGGTGGTTACAAATTCGGTAACTAGAGACTCCACGAATACCTAGGTGTAACTCTAGTTACCGAATTATAACCACAATATTCATCTTAAGCGTTTCTTGGTACAACTACTCCATGAACACCTAGGTGTAACTCTAGTTACCGAATTTATAACCACCATACTCATCTTTAGCCTTACTTGGTACAACTACTCCATGAACACCTAGGTGTAACTCTAGTTTCCGATTTTATAACCACCATACTCATCTTTAGCCTTACTTGGTACAACTAGTCCAAAAACACCTAGGTGTAACTCTAGTTACCTAATTTATAACCACCATACTCATCGTTAGCCTTACTTGGTACAACAACTCCACGAACACCTTGGTGTAACTCTAGTTACCGAATTTGTAACCACCATACTCGTCTTTAGCGTTATTTGGTACAACAAATGCACGAACACCTAGGTGTAACTCTAGTTACCTAATTTATAACCACCATACTCATCGCCAGCCTTACTTGGTACAACAACTCCACGAACACATAGGTGTAACTCTAGTTACCGATTTATAACCACCATATTCATCTTTAGCATTACTTGGTAAAACTACTCCATTAACAATTAGGTGTAACTCTAGTTTCCGAATTTATAACCACCATAGTCATCTTTATCCTTACTTGGTACAACTACTCCATGAACATTTAGGTGTAACTCTAGTGACCGAATATATAACCACCATACTCCTCTTTAGTTTTACTTTTACAACTACTCCATCAACACCTAGGTGTAACTCTAGTTATCGAATTTGTAACCACCATACTCGTCTTTAGAATTATTTGGTACAACAACTCCTCGAACACCTATGTGTAACTCTAGTTACCGTATTTATAACCACCATACTCATCTTTAGCCTTACTTGGTACAACTACTCCATAAACACCTAGGTATAACTCTAGTTACCGAATTTATAATCACCATACTCATCTTTAGCCTTACTTGGTACAACTATTCCATGAACATTTAGGTGTAACTCTAGTTACAAAATTTATAACCACCATACTCATCTTTAGAAATTTTTGGTATAACAATTCCACGAACACCTAGGTGTAACTCTAGTTACCGAGTTTATAACCACCATACTCATCGTTAGCGTTATTTGGTACAACTACTTCACGAACACCTAGGTGTAACTCTAATCAGGGAACTGTTAACCACCATACTCATCTTTAACCTTACTTGGTACAACTACTCCAGGAACA
>NW_013746366.1:0-789 GCF_000517525.1 Limulus polyphemus
CCCATACTCATCTTTAGCGTTATTTGGTACAACAACTCCACGAACACCTAGATGTAACTCTAGTTATTTAATTTATAACCACCATACTCATCTTTAGCTTTACTTGGCACAGCTACTACATGAACACCTATGTGTAACTATAGTTAACGAATTATTAACCACCATACTCATCTTTAGCGTTATTTGGTACACCAACTCCACGAACACCTAGGTGTAACTCTAGTTACCGAATTAATAACCACCATACTCATCGTTAGCGTTATTTGGTACAACAACTCCACAAACACATATGTGTAACTCTAGTTACCGAATTTGTAACCAACACATTCATCTTTAGCCTTACTTGGTACAACTACTCCATGAACACATAGGTGTAACTCTAGTTATAGAATTTATAATCACCATGCTAATCTCTAGCCTTACTTGGTAAAACTACTCCATGAACACTTAGGTGTAACTCTAGTTACCGAATTTATAACCCCCATACTCATCTCTAGCGTTATTTGGTACAACAACTCCACGAATATTTAGGTGTAACTCTAGTTACCGAATTTATAAACACCATTTTCATCTTTAGCCTTACTTGTTACAACTACTCCATGAACACCTAGGTGTAACTCTAGTTACCGAATTAATAACCCCCCATACTCATCTGTAGCGTTATTTGGTACAACAACTCAACGAATATTTAGGTGTAACTCTAGTTACCGAATTTATAACCACCATACTCATCGTTAGCGTTATTCGGTACAACAACTCCACGAACACCTAGGTGTAACTCTAGTTACC
>NW_013746367.1:0-4517 GCF_000517525.1 Limulus polyphemus
TGCTGATAGGTATTTTACTATAGATAGAGAGTGGCTGGTAGGTCTTTTATTACAGATGTATTGTGGTTGTAGGTCTTTTATTACAGATGGATTGTGGCTGGTAGGTCTTTTATTACAGATGGATTGTGGCTGGTAGGTCTTTTATTATAGATGGATAGTATCTGGCTGGTCTTTTATATAGATGGATTATGGCTGTTAGGTCTTTTATTACAGATGTATAGTGGCTGATAGGTTTTTCATTATATATGGATAGTGGCTGGTAGGTCTTTTATTATAAATGGATAGTGACTGATAGGTCTTTTATTATAGATGGATAGTGGCTGATAGGTCTCTGTAATAAAAGACCTACCAGCCACTCTCTATCTATAGTAAATCAGTCACAATCCATGCCACAATCTATCTATAATAAGAGACCTACCAGCCACTATCCATCTGTAATAAAAGACCTACCATCTATGATAAAAGACCAACCAGACAGTATCCCTCTGTAATAAAAGACCTACCAGCCACAATTTAAATATACTGAAAGACCTACCAGCCACTATCCATCTGTATTAAAAGACCTACCATCCACTATCTATCTATAATAAAAGATCTACCAACCACTATCCATCTATAATAAAACGCCAACCAGTCGCTATCCATCAATAATAAAGCCGACAAGTCAATATCCATATATCATGAAAGGCCTACCAGCCACAATCCATCTATAATATAACGTCTAATAGTCCTTATCCATGTATAATATCAGACCTACCATTCAGTATCTATCTGTAATAAAAGACATACAAGCCACTATCTATCTGAAAAAGACCTGCCAGTCACTTTCCATCTACAATAAAATACCTACCAGCCACTATCCATCTATAATAAAGACCTACCAGTCACTATTCATCTAACATTAAAGACCGACCAGTCACTATCCATCTATGATAAAAAACATAAGAGCCAGTATTCATCTGTAATAAAAGACCTACCAATCACTATCTATCTACGAAAGACCTGCCAGACACTATCCATCTATCATTAAAGACCTACCTGTCACTATCCATGTACAAGAAAAGACCTACCAGCCACTATCCATATATAATGAAAGTCCTACCAGTCACTCTCCATCTATAATTAAATACCTACCAGTTACTATCCATATATAATAAAACACCTACTAGTCACTATCCATCTGTAATAAGACATACCAGTCACTATCCATCTATAATAAAAGACCTACAAGCAACTATCCATCTGTAATAAGACCTATCAGTCACCATCCATCTATAATTAAAGAACTGTCAGTCACTATTTATCTATCATTAAAGACCTACCAGTCAACCGCCATCTATGATAAAAGACCAACCAGACAGTATCCATCTGTAATAAAAGACCTACCAGCCACAATATAAATATAATGAGAGACCTACCAGCCACTATCCATCTGTATTAAAAGACCTACCATCCACTATCTATCTATAATAAAAGATCTACCAACCAATATCCATCTATAATAAAACGCCTACCAGTCACTATTCATCTATCATTAAAGACCTAACAGTCACTGTCCATCTATCATAAAAGACCTAAAAGCCACTATCCATATATAATGAAATACCTTTCAGCCACTATCCATATGTAATAAAAGACCTAGAAGCCACTATCCATCTGAAATAAGACCTACCAGTCACTATCCATCTATCATTAAAGAACTATCAGTCACTATCAATTTAATATTAAAGACCTATCAATCACTATCCATATATAATAAAAGACCTATCAGCCTCTATCCATATGTAATAAAAACCGACAAGCCACTATTTATCTGTAATAAGACCTATCAGACACTATCTATCTATCATTAAAGATCTACCAGCCACTGTTTCTCTGTAATAAAAGACCTACCAAATCCAACTATAATATAACACTTACCAGGCACTATCGATCTTTATTAATAGACCTACCAGCCAATATCAATCTGTATTAAAAGACCTACCATTCACTATCCATCTATAATGAAATACCTAACATTCACTATCCATCTATAATGAAATCCCTACCAGCCACTGTCCATCTATAATAAACGTCTACCAGTCACTATCCATATATAATGAAAGACTTACGAGGCACTATCGATCTGTATTAAAGACCTACCAGCCAATATCCATCTGTATTAAAAGACCTATAGCCACTACCTATCTATAATAAAAAACCTACCAGTCACTATCCATCTATAATAAAAAACCTACCAGCCACTATCCATCTGTAATAAGACCTACCGGTCACTATCCATATATCATTAAAGACCTATCAGTCACTATCCATCTATCATTAAAGACCTATCAGTCACTATACATCTGTAAAAAAAGACCTAGCAGCCACTATCCATCTGTAATAAGACCTACCAGTCTCTACCCATCTATCATTAAAGACCTATCAGTCACTATCCATCTATCATTAAAAATCTACCAGCCACTATCCTACTGTAATATAAGACCTACCAGCCACTACTATCTATAATAAAACAACTACCAGCCACTATCCATCAATAATAAAAGACTTACCAGCCACTATCCATCTATAATAAAAGAACTACCAGCCATTATCTATCTATAATAAAACACCTATCAGTCACTATCCATATATAATGAAAGACCTTCCAGCCACTATCTAAATATAATGAAAGACCTTCCAGTCACTATCCATCTATAATAAAAACCTACCAGACATTATCCATCTGTAATAAGACCTACCGGTCACTATCTATGTGTAATAAAAGACCTAGCAGCCACTATATATCTGTAATAAGACCTACCAGTCACAATGCATCTATAATGAAAGACCTACCAGTCACTATTCAATTATCATTAAATACCTATCAGTCACTATCCATCTATGTTAAAGACTTATCAGCTAGTATCCATCGATAATAAAAGACCTACAAGACACTATCTATCGAAAATAAAAGACCTACAAGACACTATCTATGTATAAACGACCTGCCAGTCACTTTCCATCTACAATAAAATACCTACCAGCCACTATACATCTATAATAAAAGACCTACCAGTCACTATTCATCTAACATAACGACCGACCAGTCACTATCCATCTATGATAAAAAACATACCAGCCAGTATGCATCTGTAATAAAAGACCTACCTGCCTCCATCAATCTATCATTAAAGACCTACCAGACACTATTTATCTATCATTAAAGACCTACCAGTCACTATCGATCTATGATAAAAAACCAACAAGCCAGTATCCATCTGTAATAAAAGACCTACCAGCCACTATCTATCTGTATTAAAAGACCTACCATCCACTATCTGTCTATAATAAAAGATCTACCAACCACTATCCATCTATGATAAAACGCTAACCAGTCGCTATCCATCAATAAAACACATACCAGTTACTATCCAACTATAATATAACGCCTACCAGTCACTATCCATCTATAATATCAGACCTACGAGACACCATCCATCTATAATAAAAGACCTACCAGTCACTATTCATCTATCATTAAAGACCTACCAGTCACTATCCTACCAGTCACTATTTATCTGTAATAAAAGACCTACCAGCCAATATCCGTCTATAATATAACACCTACCAGCCACGTTCCATCTATCATAAAAGACCTACCATTCACTAGCAATCTACAATAAAAGATCTATCATTCACTATCCTTCTATAATAAAAGACCTACCAGTCACTAAAAGACCTACCAGCCACTATCTACCTATAAAAGACCTGCCAGCCACTATCCATCTATAATGAAAAACCTAGAGCCACTATCCATCTATAATAAAACACCTACCACTCACTATCCATATATATTAAAATACCTACCAGCCACTATCTAAATATAATGAAAGACCTTCCATTCACTATCCTTCTATTACAAAAGACCTACCAGCCACGTTCCATCTATCATAAAAGACCTACCATTCACTAGCTATCTATCATAAAAGACCTATCATTCACTATCCTTCTATAACAAAAGACCTACCAGTCACTATCCATCTGTTTTAAAAGACCTGCCATTCACCAACCATCTATCATTAAAGACCTACCAGTCACTATCCATCTATAATAAAAGAAAAAGACCTACCAGCCAGTATCCATCTGTAAACCATCTGTAATAAGACCTACCAGTCTCTATCCATCTATCATTAAAGACCTATCAGTCACAATCCATCTATCATTAAAGATCTACCAGCCACTATCTTTCTGTAATAAAAGACCTACCAGCCACTACTATCTATAATAAAACAACTACCAGCCACTATCCATCAATAATAAAAGACATACAAGCCACTATCCATCTCTAATAAGACCTACCGGTCACTATCCATCTATCATTAAAGACCTATCAGTCACTATCCATCTATCATTAAGTGGCTGCTAGGTCTTTTATTACAGATGGATAGTGACTGATAGGTCTTTAATGATAGATGGATAGTGACCGATAGGTCTTTAATGATAGATGGATAGTGACCGGTAGGTCTATTACAGAT
>NW_013746368.1:0-3829 GCF_000517525.1 Limulus polyphemus
ATCGGTATTTTATATATCTTCCATTGGAAACCTGTGGTCATCGGTATCTTATCTATCTTCCATTGGAAACCTGCGGTTATCGGTATCTTATATCTTCCATTGGAAACCTGTGGTCATCGGTATTTTATATATCTTCCATTGGAAACCTGTGGTCATCGGTATTTTATATATCTTCCATTGGAAACCTGTGGTCATCGGTATCTTATATATCTTCCATTGGAGACCTGTGGTCATCGGTATCTTATCTATTTTCCATTGGAAACCAGTGGTCATCGGTATCTTATATATCTTCCATTGGAAACCTGTGGTCAAGATATATAAGATACCGATAACTGCAGGTTTCCAATGGAAATTAGCTAGACCAATATTACTAATATAATTGAACCTAGTAACAATTAATTGTGATATGAAGATTGCCAGGTTACTATAGAACCAGAATTAACTAGACCAATATTACTACACTAAATGAACCTAGTAACAATTAATTGTGATATAAACATTACCAAGTTACTATAGAAACCTACATGGATATAAGCTACAAATAGCCTTTCTCGTGAGAAAATAAACGTTTGTAAGCGTGGTCCGAAATTAAGTTAGTGTGGCGCTGCACGTGTTACTTGTAAACAATAAACGAATTAATTTAAAGACGTCTTATTTAAAAGCGGCTACACTGACGTAACTTGAAATATATTAGTGATATAAAACGATTTGCAGTTCGTAATAGGTTTTTACGATGTCTCCATTTTTTAATCACCAAAAGTCCTAATTATGCTCTTCTAACGTTGTGGAGAAGTCAGCTACTACTAACGACATCTGTATTAGGTTTATTGATAAAAAAGGGCAGTTTTCAAGTATAGTAAGACGACTGTGAGGGGAGGTTTGCCTCTGGTACACACGGGGTAAAAAACAATAAGAAGCATACAGATATTTTTTCTATTTCTATTCAGTTGGCCTTATAAAAACATTTACGATCTAAGACTGAGCAGTGAAAACTTCCATATTAACACTTAACAACATATCACAATTACTTTTTGTTACTGTAAAGTCCTACAAATCACTGTGTTCCATTTTTACTGTAAAGTCCTACAAGGAATGTTTGGAATGAGGCGTTTCCTTTAGTAGTTATGGACAATGTTTATGATTGAGAAGAAGGGTACTTTGGGGGCATAAAAGCGGAAAGGCAGAAGCTTGAGCCCTTCCAGATACCTCCCTCTGTGCACGTCACTGGTTAATATTTGAACTATGGTTCTCCCTTACTGGTTTCAACCGTATTTTTTTCAGGAACACTCTGATTTTTGTTGTTAAAGGAGACATTTGTGTTGATTAAGTGAGATTTAAGTTTGATTGTCATAATTTTGTTGTTATACACAGTTACTCATTGGGCTATCTGCACTATGCCCACTGCAGGGATCAAAACCTGATTTTTAAGCGTTATATAAACTTACCACTGAGCCACCAGTGAACCTTTTGTAACTAAAGTTTGGACATAAACAAAATATTCGCAAGTTTTGTGTAGATTCTGAATAAGGAGAAACCAGGTTAATAACACTCAACCCTTTAGGTTTAAAATCAGTAAACACAAAAACTCGGACTTTATTTGAATTAACTTCAAGCACTATTCTTTTTTTTTCTCCTCCGTTGAACGTAAAGTTCCATAAATTTGTGATTTTGCTGCATCAGGCTTGAAGATACTTGGAATACAGCCATGGTGTTCGCGAGAGATATGACGTGAAACTGTGAACTCGTAGGTCGGCGCGGCAACCGTAACTGAATACGTTATAGTAATACTATTACATATTAGAACGAGGCATTAACAATAAGCTACCGTGTAAGATAGCGGGAAAACTCACGTGCGATTATTCAGAGCCACGTTGCATCTCTCCAGCCAAAGATTAAGTGATAGCAGGCGGGAAAGTGGAGACTAGATTCCAAACACGTGGGATTAATTATGATCGATGTACGTGAGAGAAAGAAAAGATAGATAAGATACCGATTGGTTCTATAGCAACCTGGCAACCTTTATATCACAATTAATTGTTACTAGGTTCATTCAGTGTAGTAATATTGATCTAGTTAATTCTGGTTCTATAGCAACCTGGCAACCTTTATATCACAATTAATTGTTACTAGGTTCATTCAGTTATTTACTCTCTGTTTCGTACCAGCATGTTATAGTTTCATACAGGAAATATTAGACCATAACATATTTAAAAAACAAAATATCTAGAGAAAGCCATCAAATTATCAAAATAACCTAATACGGCTGATTTTGTGATATAAAGATTGCCAGGTTACTATAGAATCAGAATTAACTAGATCAATATTACTACATTACAAAAAAAAGATATAATATTATAATACATAATGATTGCTACAACAAAAGGTGTAATGTTAGCACACATAATGGCTACGAAAAAAGGTGTAATGCTAGCACACATAATGGCTACAAAAAAGATGTAATGCTAGCACACGTGATGGTTACAAAATAAAGTGTAATGTTAGCACACATGATGGTTATAAAAAAGATATAATATTATAATACATAATGATTGCTACAACAAAAGGTGTAATGTTAATACAAATAATGGCTACAAAAAAGGTGTAATGTTAGCACACGTGATGATTACAACAACAGGTGTAATGTTAGCACACATAATGGCTACAAAAAAGGTGTAATGCTAGCACACATGATGGTTATAAAAAAGATATAATGTTAGCACGCGTGATGGTTACAACAACAACAGGTGAAGTGCTAGCCCACGTGATGGTTACAACAACAACAGGTGAAGTGCTAGAACACTATTGTCAAAAGTAAAATACTTAGTTTCATAAATGGTTTGTTCATACGTTAGAAAACTTACCGGATAAGTGTGAATGTCATATCACATATCATGGGTCTAATGAAAGATGCCCTGTAAACTAGAACACGCTTATTATTAGCCCTCGGTGGTCTTCCTGCTGAGCCACCAGGGGATTCAAAGTGCTTCCTTTAAGTTATATTATTCTGGAATCATCCTATCTTGTTACCATCATGTGTGCCAACGTTACATATTGTATTGTAGCCATAAAAGTTTGTTATGAATGACCTATCTATTCCAAGGTCAACAGTTCGTCTGTGGAATTGTTTATGGTCTCACTATGTTCTTTAAAGAGTAACACCCCATGCATATTGAGATATTACGTAACATAACCGACACGTTTTTTAAACATGTTAACTTTAACTGCAAACCTCAAAGAAACTCGTCATGTTAAAATTTAACTTGCCATGATCATTTTATCAATTAATTCTCTGTTACATTCTGTGCACGGTTAACAAATAGGGCTAAAACCCTTATAAGTGTGTGGGGCACAGTTAACAGATTGGGCTAAAACTCTTATAAATGTGTGTGGGGTACAGTTAACAAATAGGGCTAAAACCCTTATAAAAGTGTGGGGCACAGTTAACAGATAGGGCTATAACCCTTATAAGTGTGTGGGGCACAGTTAACAGATAGGGATAAAACCCTTATAAATTTGTGGGGCACAGTTAACAAATAGGGCTATAACCCCTATACCTGTGTGAACCCTGCTTACTGTATGTCTTCACTGTGGGCAATTAGAACACAAAACTTTCTTCATTTGAATAAAAAACTAACCTAAGTCATATGACCACAACTCTGCTGATGACCCTTTTAAATCCTGATAGCCACCGTAGACATACATGACGTCACGATACACAACAGCTGTGTGACCCCTCCTTCCCGTAGGGTGGACGACTGTTAGGCCTCGGAAGTCCTGCTTCTTCCATATACTCGTTCCTAGACATGAATAAGGCAGTGATAAATGAAAT
>NW_013746369.1:0-1645 GCF_000517525.1 Limulus polyphemus
ATACTGTTAACTTGTATCAATGTAAACACTTGGTTACTAAACTATACTGTTAACTTGTATCAATGTAAATACTTGGTTACTAAACTATATTGTTAACTTCTATCAATGTAAACACTTGGTTACTAAACTATACTGTTAACGTGTATCAATGTAAACACTTGGTTACTAAACTATACTGTTAACTTGTATCAATGTAAATGCTTAGTTAATAAACTATACTGTTAACTTGTATCAATATAAGTACTTGGTTACTAAACTATACTATTAATTTGTATCAGTATAAATAATTGGTCACTAGACTATACCGTTAACTTGCATCACTGTAAGTAATTGGTCAGTAAATTATACTGTTAACTTCTATCAGCGTAAATAATTGGTCACTAAACTGTACTGTTGATTCATATCAATTTGAATAAGTATATATTTTGAAAAATAAACACTTGAAAATGTCTAGTTCGCAGTAAAGACATTTCTAGAGAAACAGGGAAAGTTCTCGACTGTGTTATATTCCAGGAAATATCAAATTTGCATCTCTTGAGGCTAAATCCTGCACCAAATGAAATGACGAAACACAACATGAACCACATATGTATTTCTTTAAGATTGTGTTCAATTATTCAAACTACACGGCACCACACTCTTCGAGCCAAATATATTGAAAGTTGTAAGCCTTTTATTTGGACGTGAATTGTTCTTATGTAACATCCCGAGAGATGGAACTACGATCAATAACACAGGCCTGCAATGGTTGTATTGTCTTGAAATTTTTACATGTTCTACAGTAATTCCTGTACGCTGAATTCGAAAATGATATCCATTTTTCTCCATCACACAAAATTTTCACAAAGCGTCATATATACTTTGTAACGAATTTATTATTATATATTTGTTTTAAGATGAACGTTGTTTAGATTACGTTTATATTTAAAAACATGCATAGCTTGTAGTGTTAAATATGTATTGCGAAACTCCCGCCTATTCTACAAAGTTGTAGAAGATTCTCGAGAGTAAGAATCAACAATATATGTGTGTACGTAAACGTTTAAATATAGCTCAGTATTGTTATGTAATCTGAATTTTCTAGAAAACCTTCCCACGGCTATAAATACAACCAACGCGACGCGCCAAAAGGAGAGTGTCTATTAGTGGTTCGCTATAGTCAGTGTGCTATAAACTTCGAAAGCTATAACTTCGATTTTTATAACGCTTATCAATCGGAAAAAAAAAGATATTTGACCAGGAATATTTATAAATTTCGAACTTTAAAAATCGTCTAACTTCATTGAATTCTCATCGGACATTAGTGTTTCTACGAAAACGTTACCTAACTTCAATGGTGGAAAACAGCGTGTGTGACCAAGGTAAAAGCTAGCTAGTTTCCCAGCGAATCGTATCTACATCAACTCGTAATTAACTCGCTCATCGTAAGCCCTCGATAAGATATCAAGGAAGTTCCAGACTAGATTTGTTTGTTTGTTTGAAGTTAAGCACAAAGCTACATAATGGGCTATCTATGCTCTACCCACCACGGGTATCGAAACCCGGTTTCTAGCATTGTAAGTCCGCAGACATACCGCTGTGCTACTGGGGGGGGGGGGCTCCAGACTAGAAAGAAAACATTATATTGTTTGTAAGTTTGTGAAAC
>NW_013746370.1:0-2096 GCF_000517525.1 Limulus polyphemus
GTATTTATCTACAACGCTAGGTAACGACCAGATAGTATAGAGAAATATTTATCCACAATACCAGGAAAGGACTAGATAGTACGGAGATATATCTATCTACAATACTAGGAAAGCACTAGATAGTACAGAGATATATTTACCTATAATACCAGGAAAGTACTGGATAGTACAGAGATATATTTACCTACAATACCAAGAAAGTACTAGATAGTACTGATATATTTTTATCTACAATACCATAAAAGCACTACATAGTACAGAGATATATTTATCTACAATACCAGGTAACCACTAGATAGTATAGAGATATATTTATCTGCAATACCAGGTAACGACTAGATAGTACAGGTATATACATATATTTATCTACATCACCAGGTAACGACTACATATTACAGAAATGTATTTATCTACAATACCAGGTAACGACTAGATAGTATAGATATATTTATCTACAATACCAGGTAACGACTAGATAATGTAGATGTATTTATCTACAATACCAGGTAACGACGAGATAGTACAGAGATATATTTCTCTACAATACCAGGTAACGACTAGATAGCACAGATATATATTTATCTATAATACCAGGTAACCACTAAATAGTATAGAGATATATTTATCTACAATACCAGGAAACGACTAGATAGTACAAAGATATATTTATCTAGAATACTAGGAAATGATTAGATAGTACAGAGATATATTTATCCACAATACCAGGAAAGGACTAGATACTACAGAGATATATTTATCTACAATACCAGGAAAGCACTAGATAGTACAGAGATATATTTACCTACAATACCAGGAAAGTACTGGATAGTACAGAGATATATTTACCTATAATACTAGAAAAGCACTAGAAAGTATAGAGATATATTTTCTACAACGCCAGGTAACGACTTGATAGTATAGAGATATATTTATCTACAATACCAGGTACCGACTAAATAGTATAGATTTATTTATCTACAACACCAGGTAACGACGAGACAGAACAGAGATATATTTATCTATAATACCAGGTAACAAGTAGATAGTACAGAGATATATTTACCTGCAACACCAAGTAACGACTAGATAGTATAGAAATATATTTATCTCTCATACCAGGTAACAACTAGATAGTATAGAGATATATTTATCTACAACACCAGGTAACGACTAGATAGTATAGAAATATATTTATCTACAACACCAGGTAACGACTAGATAGTATAGATTTATTTATCTACAACACCAGGTAACGACGAGATAGTACAGAGATATATTTCTCTACAATACCAGGTAATGACTAAATAGCACAGATATATATTTATCTATAATACCAGGTAACGACTAAATAGTATAGAGATATAATTATCTACAATACCAATTAATGACCAGATAGTATAGAGATATATTTATCAATAATACCAGGTAACGACTACATAGTATAGATTTATTTATCTAGAACACTAGGTAACGACAAGATAGTACAGAGATATATTTATCTGCAATACCAGGTAACCACTAGATAGTATAGCTATATTTACCTACAATACCATAAAAGCACTACATAGTACAGAGATATATTTATCTACAATACCAGGTAACCAATAGATAGTATAGATATATTTACCTACAATACCATAAAAGCACTATATAGTACAGCGATACATTTATCTACAATACCAGGTAACCACTAGATAGTATAGAGATATATTTATCTACAACGCTAGGTAACGACCAGATAGTATAGAGAAATATTTATCTACAATACCAGAAAAGCACTAGATAGTACAGAGATATATTTACCTACAATATTCCGCAACGACCAGATAGTACAGAGATATATTTATCTACAATACCAGGAAAGTACTAGATAGTACAGAGATATATTTACCTACAATACCAGGAAAGTACTGGATAGTACAGAGATATATTTACCTACAATACCAGGAAAGCACTAGATAGTACAGAGATATATTTACCTACAATACCAGGAAAGTACTGGATAGTACAGAGATATATTTACCTACAATACCAAGAAAGTACTAGATAGTACTGATATATATTTATCTACAATACCATAAAAGCACTACATAGTA
>NW_013746371.1:0-810 GCF_000517525.1 Limulus polyphemus
TTTTATTAGATATCCCGTAGTGGGTAACAATACTAAGACCATGTCCGCAGGTCGGAACTTACGTTCCTCAAAAACTGGGATAGGTTTCAAAGGAACAAAATGAATTTTCTGGTTATGTTTTCTGGCTAACTGACATGTATGACAAGTTTTCAAAACTGAGAAACGTCTTGCCTAATTTTTGACAAAAAGAAATGTCTCATAATTTTTTCACATGTCTTGTGGACACCTAAATGACCTCCCATGGGGTTCATGGGCGACTTTCAATATTTCAGAACGATATGCTTTGGGAATAACGATTTGATAAACAATAACCCAGTCCTCTGAAGCTGGCACATCTGGTGATTTCCATTTCCTCGTAAGCATACCATTTTTGAAAAAATAACCATTTGGAACTTTCTCCAGTCTATCTTTTAGGAGTGCATATTTAAATAGTGAAGATATCTGCAGATATTTTTCTTGCTCAGTAAATGGAACTTCACTAGGTGAATCAGATCCCTCACATCCATCGTTGTCCCTCACCGAGGAATCATCAGTAGGACAATTATCCACAAGATCCTCGTCAGATCCAAAAAATGTCTGAGACAAACCTATAATATTGTCCTCTGAATGCATGTCTATCATTTGTTTTTGGTTTAATTTCCTAGCCTGAGCTCGAGTCACAGCACACGAGGGAAACACATCGGGATTCTCCTCAACGACAACATCATCCTTAGATGAAACAGTGATCGGCTCACTAACCATTTTAGATTCAGCAACAACTTTTCCCTCAGCCAAATCGTTTCCCAACAACAACGATACATCCTTAATTGG
>NW_013746372.1:0-831 GCF_000517525.1 Limulus polyphemus
TTTCCATTTCTTTTAGCCTAATTTCTTTTTCGGCTTCAGTGTGAGCTCGTTCTTTCTCGACTTCAATACGAGCTTGCTCTTTCTCCTTCTTGGCTTCGATACGAGCTTGTTCTTTCTCCTTCTCGGCTTCGATTCGAGCTTGTTAGGCCTCGAGGCGTTTATTTTCTCTTTCAGCTTCGATACGAGCTTCTTCAAGCTCGATTTGTTTGGGTTTTAGCTGGATATCTAATTTATCTTTATACTCAACCCCGATTGGCTACTAAGGATATTAGCGTATTCTTCTAATGCTTCGTCGGGCAACAAATCATCACCGACTAGTATTTCGATAATACGCTTTTTTTGGTTCATTTTTTTCTCATTGATCTTTTAACTTCTAGTTCTAAAACTTTGGCAATTTCGAGCAATTCGTTTTTGTTATATTTTGTTAGTTGTTTTAGAGCGGGAAATACAAGAAAATATTGATAATCAGACATGATCAAATCTTGTTGGCACTGATCTAAACAAACGTTGATATTAAAAATATAATTTAATACATGTAATAATGTTTGCATTTAAAAAATCACTGGCCTTTCACGTTGCTCTAGGTCTTTTATGTTTTCCTTAAACTAAAGACAGGAAACATTTGGAATGATTCAAAACGTTGAGATAATAACACACCTTTTCGACTATTATAGCAAATAAAATTGCAAGTACAGTTTAATATTAGGTTCGAATTTACAGATTTTATGAACATGGTTAACACACGAACGTTTGGAAAAGCAGAAGAAAAGACAATAACGTTATAGAATTTATGAAAGAACGGTTAAAACAAACATTAACTAAAAACAAAGA
>NW_013746373.1:0-583 GCF_000517525.1 Limulus polyphemus
GTAACTAGAGTTACATCTAGGTATTCGTGGAGTTGTTGTATCAAATAACGCTAAAGAGAGTATGGTGGATATATATGCGGTAACTAGAGTTACACCTAAGTGTTTATGGAGTAGTTGTACCAAGTAAGGCTAATGATGAGTATGGTGGTTTTAAATTCTGTCACTAGAGTTACACCTAGGTGTTCATGGAGTAGTTGTACCAAGTAAGGCTAAAGATGAGTATGGTGGTTATGAATTGTGTAACTAGAGTTACACTTAGGTGATCGTGGAGTTGTTGTACCAAATAACGCTAAAGATGAGTATGTTGGTTACAAATTCGGTAACTAGAGTTACACTTAGCTTTTCGTGGAGTTGTTGTACCAAATAACGCTAACGATGAGTATGGAGTTACACATTCGGTAACAAGAGTTACACCTACGTGTTCATGGAGTAGTTGTAACGAGTAAGACTAAAGATGAGTATGGTGGTTATAAATTCTTTAACTAGAGTTACTGCCAAGTGTTCACGGAGTAGTTGTACCAAGTAAGGCTAAAGATGATTATGTTGATTATAAATTCTGTAACTAGAGTTACACCTAAATGTT
>NW_013746374.1:0-3430 GCF_000517525.1 Limulus polyphemus
GATGTAATAGTCACCTATTATTTTCGTGACTCTACTTTAATCTCTCTCGCCCCCCCTGAGGAGACACATTAAAATGCTCTGTGTAATGTAATAGTCACCTATTATTTTCGTGACTCTACCCTAATCTCTCGCGCCCCCCTGAGGAGACACATTAAAATGCTCTGTGTAATGTAATAGTCACCTATTATTTTCGTGACTCTACCCTAATCTCTCGCGCCCCCCTGAGGAGGTGCTCCTCACACTTTGTGAAACGCTGCCTTACAGAATGTCAAAACGAAAATTGTCAGTGAAAATTGAGCTCAGAGAATCTTTGAAGTTCTAAATTCATAACAATCTTTTTTAACCCTAATATATTTCAATAGTGTATTTTTAAATTAGAAGTTTAACCCTTTTATAAGATTTTACGGTGTTGATAAAAGATAGCAGCAAGATAATTATAAATATTTTTAATTATTGTGCTTTTTGTAATTATCTCGCCTACAATCAAAGTGACTGTACTTAGACAAGTAGGTTGATGAAAAAAAAAATCATGTTTTATATTAAGATAAATGACCATAAAAATAAGTACCAGTTTTTAAGAACTACCGAAAGACGGCGCCACAGTAGTAGAATATATTAGACGTTTTGAGAACAACCGGAGAATGTAAGCAAATCTGGTGAAATAATCTATTATATATATATATTTTTTTTTCATGCGTCGCTATCGAATAGTTTATTTTTAAGTTGAAAACAGAGACTTTTTATTCTACCACTATATTTTGGATGACTTTTTAGCGTGATAAATTTGCAGCTGGCTGAAACAGAGTAGAGGCGGGGGCGAGGTGAATTAAATCAATACGTTTCTAGCATAAGGCCGTCTCAGAATCTGCTGTATTAAAACAATAACGTCCAGTAAATGCTCTGTAAATGGAGGTACATCGTGATCAACTTGCTGATCTACAGCGACCTCTTCTGGAGAAACCAATTAGGAAAATAGGTTTTTAGACCGAAATCATTGTTTGTTTGTTTTTGGAACTAAGCACCATGGGCGATCTGTGCTCTGCCCAACACGGGTATCGAAACCCGGATTCAAGCGTTGTAAGTCCGTAGACATACCGCCGTGCCACTGGGGGGGGGCTACTTAAATCAGTAAGTGACGTCATATATTGTAGCAGGTTTTTGTTAGCAGTTCTCTAATTGGTTAGTTTTTTCGGCATGAATGAACAGTTGTAAACTTTCCTTTTTCGTCCTAATTTTATTTTACCCTAAAAACAAAGCCTAAACCTACATAAACTTTTACATACAGATGTGCAGTTAATTAGGCCTACTTTATGGCCTTCTCAGTCGTAGAATGATTATTCTTTGATTCATGTATACATGAAACATGATCCGTTTATTTTTTGTCGTCTCTACATAGAACATTATCAGTACAATTAATTATTTAATATTAACTCATACATCGAAACTATTGTATGAGTTTTGTGTAAACAATAAATAATATGCATTTCAATCATAGCAAAAAACAACAACAAAAAGATTTTGTTTTTCATCTTCACGATAATCTTTGGATCTCTTGTGCGTAACTTGATAATCGTAACAGACGTAGCACTCTGTAGCAGCTGTTACTGTTAAAACTAAAGTGATTAAAACCATTCATTAAATCACTCCGGAAGAAGAGATCCAAATACCAAACGTCACAAAAATACCTTAAAATGTTGGTAAAATCAAGATTAAAAAAAACAACAACAACAAACAGACGAAGGTACTTGTGGGATGGTACTTGTGTCTACCGACCCTCTGGGATGGTAAGTGTTTTTTTATTTATTTTTTAATAAATCGTCGAATTCACAGTTTAGGCATGCTAACTTCCGGGCCTCGGCCCGGCATGGCCAGGTGGTTAAGGTGTTCGACTCGTAATCTGAGGGTCGTGGGTTCGAATTCCCGTACCACCAAACATGCTCGCCCTTTCAGCCGTGGGGGCGTTATAATGTGACGGTCAATCCCACTATTCGTTGGTAAAAGAGTAGCCCAAGAGTTGGCGGTGGGTGGTGATGACTAGCTGCCTTCCCTCTTGTCTTACACTGCTAAATTAGGGACGGCTAGCGCAGATAGCACTCGTGTAGCTTTGCGCGAAATTCAAAACAAACAAAAAAACTTCCGGGCCCTTTCTTCAGGGGTTAAGAATCGAACCCAGGATTTTAGTGTCTCAAGTCCACAATCTTACCTCTGACTAACTGGAGGACAGCAACATTTTTATTTCTCATGTTACGAGTATAAGTTTGAAATGACGAAAATGTCTTCTCTATATTGCCAAACGTTGTTCTGTAGATAACGAGTATATACGAATAAATAAAGTAATTAAACACAAGCAAAGGACAATAATATATATATAAACAGAACTAACTTAATTTCTGATTATTCCAAATACAGGGTTTGAGTAGTTATTTTTTAGTTATTATAGAAACGCTCTTATTGAAAGAAGCATCAATCAGATTCATTAAGTAGAGAAGACAATAAACTGTTTTTATAACCATTATTATCGTCCGGGTCTCCCTGTAATCAAGTAAGTAAAATACAACGAAAATTCTATTTAAATAATTTACTAAAAAAAACATACGGTCGTTTGTATAACCGATTGATCACCCAAAAGTAATACGTGGAAATAAATTACTTTAATATCACACACGTACAAAGATCAGAAAATCAATAATAGTTTAAATTTTAGGTTTTCTTGTCGTTGTGTTGTTGTTGTTGTGTGTGTGTGTGTGTGTTTTACGATACGTTAATTACCAACAACAACATTAATAGAGACATGTATGGGCAACTAATTAGATATTGATAACTATAGTAAATAAAAACAAGGTATAGGTGGTGGTAGTATTCATGCTGTTTCAAAATGGTTCCCCCATCCTCGTCAAAATGGTTCCCCATCCTCGTCAAAATGGTTCCCCATCCTCGTCAAGAATAAATGCAAATATAATTTATCTCCTTTACTGAACTAGCTTCTAGCTCTTCTTCAGGAATTACCATTCAGCAGACAGCTTCTAGCTGTTCTTCAGGAGTTAACATTCAGCAGACAGCTTCTAGCTCTTCTTCAGGAGTTAACATTCAGCAGACAGCTTCTAGCTCTTCTTCAGGAGTTAACATTCAGCAGACAGCTTCTAGCTCTTCTTCAGGAGTTAACATTCAGCAGACAGCTTCTAGCTGTTCCTCAAGAGTTAACATTCAGCAGACAGCTTCTAGCTCTTCTTCAGGAGTAAACATTCATCAGACAGCTTCTAGCTGTTCTTCAGGAGTAAACATTCAGCAGACAGCTTCTAGCTGTTCTTCAGGAGTTAACATTCAGCAGACAGCTTCTAGCTGTTCCTCAAGAGTTAACATTCAGCTGACAGCTTCTAGCTCTTCTTCAGGAGTTAACATTCAGCAGACAGCTTCTAGCTCTTCTTCAGGA
>NW_013746375.1:0-2297 GCF_000517525.1 Limulus polyphemus
CCTGTATTATAATACTTTAGACACTCTGTATGCATAATTAACATTGTCCAGCCTGTATTATAACACTTTATACACTCTGCATGTGTAATTAACATTGTCCAGTTTGTATTATAATACTTTAGACACTCTGCATGTGTAAATAACATTGTCCAGTTTGTATTATAATACTTTAGACACTCTGTATGCATAATTAACATTGTCCAGCCTGTATTACAACACTTTAGACACTCTGTATGTGTAATTAACATTGTCCAGTTTGTATTATAAAACTTTAGACACTCTGCATGTGTAATTAACATTGTCCAGTCTGTATTTTAATTGGACATTCTGTATGTATCATTAACTTGTATAATTAACTTTTTCCAGTCTTTATTTTAATACTTTAGACATTCTTTATGTATCATTAACTTTGTCCAGTCTGTATTTTAATACTTTAGACATTCTGTATGCATCATTAACTTTCCCTAGTCCGTAGTTAAATACTTTAGACATTCTGTGTTCATAATTAACGTTTCCAGTCTGTTTTTAGTACTTTATAAATTCTATATGTATAATTAACTTTGTCCAGAGTGTAGTTTAATATTTAGACATTCTTATTTTATGTTTTAGAATGTTATATCACTTTTTGAAGTATTTCACAAAATGTTGTTTTTTACCACTCGCTTCATATTTACATAATGTTTACATTTTATCTGCGTTAACGTTTCAATCACAGGAATGCTTTGAACAGTTTATAAACAGAACTGAAAAAATTTGATTCTAATCCTATAACGATTGAACATCGTTGCGCATCCTGAATGATATATATCTATGTATGTATATCTACGTCAAGCTTAAAATTTATAACGGTTTATATAGGGTATTGATATTTTCTTCTTTTAGGCAGCATTTGTGTATATTTTTAATCGTACTGAACAGTACTCTTGATCTACAAGTTCCTCTAAATATTCTAACCTTCCAATGTGCTCTGAATATTTCATTTTGTTCCGTGCATTTCGAGGTCTATTTATCTTATGCCTTCTGTCATTGTTTTCAAACCACAACTTCACTGCGATACATGTAGCGTTGTTAAAACTTTGTCATGCACTTTGAAGTTCATGTTATAGTCGTTGTTCATTCCAATTTGTCTCCATGGGAACGCGATATCTTATAAACGAATGAAGCTAGTTTCAAGATTACTTTGTCCTAAGATGTGTAATACTAGCCAGTTCATTGTCATGTTCCACACATACAGATGTCTTCGTTCGTGCACATCTAACTGTGATAATTTCTGATGTTTTTCACGTATATAAGGTCATAAGTGTGACCCTGCATCTTTTGTTCTGGCTAAAGGTTCATTATCCCCAGTGTACTTATAACGGTCTGAAATAAACACAGCGCTACAATCAGGGTTCAACAACAACAACAAAAGCAATGTATTCAACTGTAACAATACTTCGAAATAAATTCAACACTTACCAAAACACAGTTAATAAACACTTGCTTGGCCAGGACTTGATACTAATGTTAATGAACAATATCTCAAACTATCAATATTATTTCAAATAATAGACTTAGGAAAAAGAACCAGAAAGAAAAACCTAATTCAGAAAAAAAATACAGCAACACAAAATACTTTTTAATATTTATAACAATATCGAGTGACAAACAGCAATAATTTACTAACTATATCGTTCACTAATTATCTCGTGACTCTCTCTCTCTCTTAGTGAAGGTTCTAGCAGGGTATTTATTCACTGAGTAAGTCACGAGAGTGCACCTCATGTGATCATAAATTTACATAATCGTCTACTACATTAATAGTATCCGTAAGTTACCGCTAAGAAAGCTGATGCCAGTTTCATCACACACACACATACATATTTACTTAAAATACAAATGATCAACAAGAAGGTGAGTTAGCGTTTTAATGCAACTTAAAATTCGTAGATAAATTAAACGATATAAGGAAATAATCAATGAACAATAAACATAACGATAAAAAACAAAAGAATTTCCTATCTCCCATAATTTCTGTTGATTCTTTTATCACCTGAAAGTTAGTGTTGTTGTTTTTTTCATATCTTACATAACCAGGATTTCACTTTACATGCGTACATCACGGAATTCTGGCGGGATCCACGTTTACCAACGGCAGAGATGCAGCAAACGTGGACCTCGAACGTTATTGCCAAGAGCTTTGTGGAGATGATATGGAAACCCGACCTTATCTTTGAGGACACAAAAGAAGAGCTAGTCTTTAAACATGTCATTGAAAATTCTTTCATGAAACTGTTACCAGATGGGACGTTGTACCG
>NW_013746376.1:0-824 GCF_000517525.1 Limulus polyphemus
CAACACATTCTACTACAATCCATTATCAGATACAGGGTTAGACAATACATTCTAGTACAGTCCATTATCAGAAACAGGGTTAGACAACACATTCTACTACAGTCCATTATCAGATACAGGGTTAGACAATACATTCTAGTACAGTCCATTATCAGAAACAGGGTTAGACATCACATTCTAGTACAATCCATTATCAGAAACAGAGTTAGACAACACATTGTACTACAGTCCATTATCAGATACAGGGTTAGACAACACATTCTAGTACAGTCCATTATCAGAAACAGGGTTAGACATCACATTCTAGTACAATCCATTATCAGAAACAGTGTTAGACAACACATTCTAGTACAGTTCATTATCAGAAAGAGGGTTAGACAACACATTCTAGTACAATCCATTATCAGAAACAGGGTTAGACAACACATTCTAGTACAGTTCATTATCAGAAAGAGGGTTAGACAACACATTCTAGTACAGTCCATTATCAGAGAGAGGGTTAGACAACACATTCTAGTACAGTCCATTATCAGAAACAGGGTTAGACAACACATTCTAGTACAGTCCATTATCAGAACAGCTTCGACAACGTACTAAATATAAGTAGCAGGCCACTTCTACAACATACTAAAGATAAGTAGCAGGCCACTTCTACAACGAACTAAAGATAAGTAGCAGGCCACTTCTACAACGTACTAAAGATAAGTAGCAGGCCACTTGTACAACGTACTAAAGATAAGTAGCAGGCCACTTGTACAACGTACTAAAGATAAGTAACCGGCCACTTGTACAACGTACTAAAGATAAGTAGCAGACCACTTCTG
>NW_013746377.1:0-864 GCF_000517525.1 Limulus polyphemus
TCCATGAACACTTAGGTATAACTATAGTTACCGAATTTATAACCACCATACTCATCTTTAGCGTTAATTGGTACAACAACTCCACGAAAACCTAGGTGTAACTCTAGTTACTGAATTTATAACCACCATACTCATCTTTAGCTTTATTTGGTACAAAAACTCCACGAACACCTAGATGTAACTATAGCTACCGAATTTATAACCACCATACTCATCTTTAGCGTTATTTGGTACAACTACTCTATGAACACCTAGGTGTAAATCTAGTTACTGAATGTGTAACCCCATACTCATCTTTAGCGTTATTTGGTACAAAACTCCACGAACACCTAGGCGTAGCGCTAGTTACCGAATTTATAACCACTATACTCATCCTTAGTGTTACTTGGTACAATTACTCCATGAACACCTAGGTGTAATTCTAGTTACAGAATTTATAACCACCATACACATTTTTAGCCTTTCTTGGTACAACTACTCATTAAACACCTAGGTGTAAGTCTAGTTATCGAATTTGTAACCACCATATTCATCGTTAACCTTACTTGATACAACTACTCCATGAACACCTAGGTGTAACTCTAGTTACAGAATTTATAACCACCATACTCATCTTTAGTCTTACTTCTTACAACAACTCCACGAATACCTAGATGTAACTCTAGTAACCGAATTTGTAACCAACATACTCATCTTTAGCATTATTTGGTACAACAGCGCCACGAACACCTAGGAGTAACTCTAGTTACCGAATTTATAACCACCATACTCATCTTATGCCTTACTTGGTACAACTACTCCATGAACACCTAGTTGTAACTCTTGTTACAGAATTTATAACCACTATACTCATCTTTAGTCTTA
>NW_013746378.1:0-4038 GCF_000517525.1 Limulus polyphemus
TTATGTGACATTTTACCAATCATGTTATTGAATTGTATTTACATTTTGTCAACTATTTAAATGGCAATATGTAATTTAAAATGTTTTTTAAACATTTAAGGTCGTCTTCATAATCCTTTCCGATATAGTGTTTGATGTGTCCAGTTGTTCCTTGAACTTATAACTCATTTCTTAAAATTTTGTTGTTGTCGTTTAGGTTTATATTTGTAAAACATATAATTATACTTCTCATATAAAATGTCATTCATATACATTTCTTAACACCACACTACACGAAATAACTCGAAACTTTAATATTCAGTTAACTATGACTTTCAAACTTAATTTAAGCTTAATATTAAACTATTTTGTTAAAAATATTGTTTTGTTATGTGTTTGAGAGCAAAGCCAAATTGGATTTTCTGATCTGTCCACCGCTTGGAATCCAACCCAGAATTTTAGCGTTGTAAGTCCGTAAACTTACTGTCAAAATTAGAATTTAAACTTCCTTAAATTTATCATTCTGATTAATAAATCATATTAACAGTTTAATGATAAAAATCGTTTTTCAGAAAATCAAGAGAAATTGTGGTTTTAGTTTTGTTAGTATTTATCGTTACTGAAATATACTCTGTAATGTCGTGTTTTCTACCATGTCATTGTTTTAGAAGTAAAATGTATTTTAAAACTTTACAGACTAAAATGTCGTTAATATCTCGGGTACCCAACTTATAATTTAGAGTATAATAATCATTATGAGTGTTATTATTAAATACTATTATTCTAAAATACTGTATGACAATAAATACTTTTAATTAGTTTATTATATAAATTTAAATTTAAACAATTGATGACCTAGTTTGTAGTTGTCATCTACGTAGTGTGCTTTCATTTGATCATGTAATTTACGATTGTTAAAGTGTTGTAAAATATGTATTTATTTAATCGATGTTTTCTGTTTACAAATATCGTTGTGTTTCAGTTTCATCTTTTGTACAATAACATAAAATGTAGCCTGACTCATCGGTGTAAAATGTGCTGTTATGTCACAGGTTACATTGGAAATATATTTATCTTTATTTAAGGTTGTGTTTAAATATGTTTTTCAATATTTTTTAGAATCATTGCTCCTTTTTTCGTTAAGTGATTGTTCAAATAACTTTACGTGAATATAACACTATTTCAAAACTTTGCGTACACAAATTTTGAACCATATGAGATCCAATAAAGACATTTGTATGTATAAATACAGTTCTTCTGTCTTAAAAACAATTTTTTAGGATATGTAACTCAAGTTTGGAGTAAGTCACCAGATTTTTGGTTCTTTATCGCAAGAACATATTACTCAATTATAATGAAACAAGTTAAGATCGACCAAAATAACCCTAGTTTTCAATGATAATGATTTTAACCCATAATAGCAAACTCCTCTTTTTTAAAATAAAGGTTGAATTTATTTAAAAGCAAAATACTTCCACGAAATGTATCATCAGAGCTGATATGGTTTGATATAAACAGAAGCTTGTTTAAAAACCAAAACATCCGGGTCGTGTTAGTCGTAAAACTTGTTCGTTTACAACTAATAGTCTTGAATGCAGGTCTATCACAACTTGTTTCTAGTTATTTGGATTGTACTTTGCATAAATAGAATCAAAATTCAAAGTAACCAAAACTTTAGGATTCTAGACACAATGACCAGCACGTAGGCTATTCAAAGACAATCTGTTATGTGTTAATATATTTGCGTTGAACTGAAATCCTTACTAGAAATATTGTAGTCACAGCAATACCCGGATGTAGAGGTTTAGCTTTGCCACATACTAAACATGGAGTAAAATTCACTTTTCTTTCCGTACAAGCTAACTGTTATGTAAGCTGTTAGAGAAGGCAGCAGTTTGTAGTAAATACAGAGATTGCTTGTAATCAAACTACAAGTATAAACTCTTACTTCTGTATTGATGTTGCCCGTGTACAACGCCACCTACTAATTATTAAGTCTTCCACTCTATCTGTCTTTATATAAGTAAGTCTGTTTACACTAAAACTGAGAAGGTTCACCAATATTATTCATCTATATTTCAATTTTCAGTTGTTATAATCGTAAATTGTAATGTTGATTTTACTTGAAAATATTTGAAGTATTTTAATGTAATATGTTGAAAAGCATTTGGTTTATTTACCATCTTTCACAGTTCGTTTCAAGAAGTGTTTTAAGGCTGTTCAGTTGTATTTCGATCACATGATTTGTCACCAATCAAATGGAGCGGTTTTCAACTCTCCTCAGCATTAAGTGTTGTTAAGATGTTTAACATCAAGTTTAAAATTAAGAAGATTAGATTACACCACGTACTAGTGTCAAATATTACATCACTAGCGTATAGGCCGTCAAAAAATGACGGGCAAATACAGCCACCCTCACCCAACTCCATAGTATATTCTAACCCTCACATTTCATAGCTAACTGAAATAATTAAATTTGCAAAATCAAGATTGACGAACAAAGAGGCAGAAAAGTGTATTCGAGGCAGTCAAACGTCGGTAAATTCCTATGTGAACCAATCAAAATTAAGATATTTCACGAAGTGAATTCGTGGTGTATTCTTTCAATAATTATGGGTAAAATCTGTTAGTTTAACAACTTCTAATACATAGAAAAGCTAGTGCGTTTTCGTAATATTACATTCCAACAATGGTTTTTATTTCATGTCGCTAAGGCCAAAGTATAATCTAATATTGTTGTTAGTCTATGTACTGAAAATATGTATTGAAAACTGGTAAAATATTTGTTGATTTCTTGATTTAGAGTCTCCGTTGATAAAAGAGATTTTTTTTTAATTTAAAACGTTGGTTATTTAACAGAAAATAGTTTAATTCAGAAACGATTTAACTTTAATATTTAATTAATATTTTTACTTTCATGATAAATGTTATGCACTTGGCTTTTAGCAAGGTGATCCCACACAACGTCTTTACTTTAGGCTTATTATAACAACAAACACAACACTTACAAGGTTTCTCGGCACCCCTTTTCCGCACGGTCCTCTTGCATCCCGTCACTAGAATCCTAGTGGACAGACAGTAATCGAACTATTCTCTCTGGATAAATGCATTTTGGCTTTTATCGCTCCTTCTATTTAGCGAAATCAAGCGTGACGTGACTCAACTGGCTTTTATATAGGTTAGATATTGAAATATTTGAAATAAATGATTTAAGCTAAATCTACATGTTGTTTACTATCGATAGTGTACCATCAGTGAAGAAAAATCATTGATATATAATTATTCGTATGATAAAATAAGGTACTATATTATTATCATATGGCTGATGGGGTCGAAAAATAAGAAAAAATTGCAAGATGAAACCAAGACAGAGATGAGAAAAAGAGAGGAAGTCATAAAAATATTCAACTTTTATAAACAGACCAAAGCTGTATGTGGTATACCACTTACATTGCTCTTCTACAGTATACGTTTCATATCTGCAAAATGTTTTTTTAAGTTGTACGTGATATTCTCAGTTTCAAATTATAAGTATATATTTTTGACATCGTGACATCTGGTCAACAAGGATGTGACAATCTGTATGCAGATACTGACTACGAATCTTCAAAAGTTAACTGAATAAAGATATATTTCATACTAGTTGTGGAAAATGTAGAAATTAGTGGGTGTAAGAACTACGAGTTATACACTTGCATTATAAATATTGTAGTTTGGATGACTAAAACTTCTGAGAATGAAGGTGCTCAGCTGAAAAATATAAGCTGGTATTTACTGTGGAAATATCATATTCTAAACTCTTTAACAATATAGCAAACTGTATGCCTTTATTCAGGTATATCAGGGTAAAAGTTTTAACCATCTGTACCATTGCCAGTGTTTGGTTAGATAATGTACATGTACAGAATACACGGAACGACGCTAATGTTCAGGACCTGTACAACTGTTTCTGCTTTTGCTAGCGACTTGTACACGAGATGAGTCATTTATTCTTTTCTCTTGTTGTTTCAATAATTGGATACATGCAGTTGTATCGTATAGAAATATCATTATATCTTT
>NW_013746379.1:0-1887 GCF_000517525.1 Limulus polyphemus
TGATATAAATAAACTAGTGATACTACAATTGATGCTAGCTGATATATAAACTAGTGATACTACAATTGATGCTAGCTTATATATAAACTAGAAAGAGAAGTAGTAGGGTTACCACCAATGAAATCAGATGAAGTACCTGTGCATTTCTTCACATATTTCTTGTTCGATTTCTTAAAGCAACTTAAGGAACAGTTGAATCTATCCTCCCAAAATTCGTCAAACCACGGATTCCTTTTGTTGACACAAGGCTTCAGCTTGAAATAGTATTTGTCGAAATCATAGTCGTATTTAGAATGAATTCTGATGGAAATTCCTCCCCATGCTTCTTCTCCATAATCTTCTACAACATCCATTCTATCTGACCAGCCATCACTACATATATATATATATATATAAATTTGACAAGTCATACTACATAAGTATACATTTAGATATGCAACTAGCCATTGCTACATAAGTATAAAGATCTGACCAGCCATCCCTACATAAATATAGAGTAATCTGACCAGTCTTCCTTACGTAAATACAGAGTTATCTGACCAGTCATCACTACATAAATACAGAGTTATCTGACCAGTCGTCACTACATAACTATATAGAGTGATCTGACCAGTCATCACTACATAAATACAGAGTTATCTGACCAGTCATCACTACATAAATACAGAGTTATCTGACCAGTCGTCACTACATAACTATATAGAGTGATCTGACCAATCATCACTACATAAATACAGAGTTATCTGACCAGTCGTCACTACATAACTATATAGAGTGATCTGACCAATCATCACTACATAAATATAGAGTGATGTGACCAGTCGTCACTACATAACTATATAGAGAGCTGACTGGTCATCACTACATCAATATATATATATAGACATATTATTAGCGAAGATTATACGGATAAAAAGTAAACTTGTTGACTTTCATACAAACAAAACTTTTAGCGCACTAGTTATCTCTAAACTAGTGTCTTTTTTTTTACTTTTTAGTCTGTGTGCCTCTTGTTTAAACTTAATCTTTCTATTGGCATTCTTTAAACCAATGTTTTTGAACATTACGTCAGTATGTACCATTTGACAAAACCGAATATGTGTTGGTCAGTTACCTTCGCTCTTGTCTATCATTGAAATATTTAGCACAGGTAACTAACTGTCAAGCAACTTTGGAGAAAACTCAACAAACGAACCATTGCACGAAATGCTTTCTTTCCAAAATAACTTTTGTTGATAAAAAATATACATATAAGAAAGGTTCACAATATTCAGTTTCAATCACATTTCAATGCTTTTTAGTATCTACTGGCTTTAAGTTTCAGTCTCATTATTCAGTTGTTTAGTATTCACTGGCTTTAAGTTTGTCACATTATTTAATAGTTTAGCATCCACTGACTTTAAGTTTATGTCTCATTATTCAATTATTAGTATTCACTGGCTCTAAGTTTGTCACATTATTCAGTTGTTTAGCATCCACTGACTTTAAGTTTGTCACATTATACAATTGTTTAGCATCCACTGACTTTAAGTTTATGTCTCATTATTCAATTATTAGTATTCACTGGTTCTAAGTTTGTCACATTATTCAGTTATTTAGCATGCACTGGCTCTAAGTTTCAGTTACATTATTTAATTTTTGATTTATTGTTAGGTAACAGAAACCTAGATCCAGTGGCCTAGATCCAGTGGATCTAAAACATATTGTTAGGTAACAGAAACCTAACAATATGTTTTAGATCAACTGGATCTAGGTTTCTGTTACCTAACAATATGTTTTAGATCCACTGGATCTAGGTTTCTGTTACCTAACAATATGTTTTGTATCCACTGGAACTAGGTTTCTGTTACCTAACAATATGTTTTTGTTTCCAATATATCTAGGTTT
>NW_013746380.1:0-1644 GCF_000517525.1 Limulus polyphemus
AATTGGGCAAATAAATGGCAGATGGGTTTTAATTATAATAAATGCAAGATAATGCATGTCGGTTATCATAATTTGAATTATAAGAATAATTTGGATTGGAATAACCTTAACAGTGTCATGAAGGAAAGGGATCTTGTTGTAATAATCGATCAGTCCCTAAAGCCATCCAAGCTGTTGCTAGTGGTAGGGTAAATGTTAGCCAACATTTGGAATATTGTGTTCAGTCTTGGGCTCTTACTTTAGGAAGGACATTGAATTGTTGGAAAGGGTTACTAGAATGGTGCCTGGGATGGAGGGGTTGTCATACGAGGAGAGGCTGAAATCCAAATCCATAACTACTATTTCTGTGAATAATGGGATTAAATTTCATAGCTACAATACCTCCAGTTAAGATGACTGGAGTATGATCAGTGGCATATCACAGCTAGAACCTTGAACCTCTAGTTCTACAGCCCCAAATTATTAAAAATATAGCTTAATATTGGGAATTTCATGAAAAAAATTAATTATCCGATGTACATAGTTATTTAACTGTGCTTTAATTTTTTTTTTAATTCCTCCCAGAACTTGAAAAAATAGTCTGAACTTCCACAAAACATAAAGAAAACATTTCAAAAGAATCATGATGTTTGTTCTTAAGTAGAACAAACAAAGAACAAAGTAGTCAAATTCCTTTCAAGCTTGACTTAAATTGGTATTATCCATTTGATCGCCAGTCGATGATCATATCTACTGAATAATTGTAATTCTTCCCATCTGTCATCAACACCCCTTTCTCTTCCAGTTGATGAGTGATGCATAATCTGTTGATATATTTTCCATAAACAACATAATGCACTGCTTTCTGGAAAATATTTAAATGAGGTTAATAGCGATTAAGAAGTTGGTTTTACAGAACTCCAGTTTTTTGGAGAGGGATGTATATTTAAGAAGGAAAAAGATATGGTTTCAAGCAGTAAGCAGATTTATTCTCAATCAAAGAAATCTGGAAAAGTACTTAGAATATGTATGTATTTAATTGTAAGGTTAAGATCATGAGGTTTCTGAATGGATCATCGTTAAGCTTACGGACTTGTGATGCTAAAATTCGAGGTTGAATTCCATGTGTTGGACAGAGGAAACGTAGCCCATTACGTACATTTTCATTAAAACAAACCGAAGTATAAGAAGATCCAGTGGAACTTTAGGCAGAGTAAGTTTGGGAATTTTGATGGACTGCAACTTCCTGTTGAAAGAAAAGACGACGTTTCGGCTTCTAGGCCTTGGTATAGAAGCTGAAACGTCGTCACTTTTCCTTTGAACAGGCGGTTACAATCTATTAAAGTTGTGAAGCCTACATGATGAGAATAACCGAGGATCATTAATTAGATGTAATTTCCTCTGGATTTCAATCAAATGGAAAAAAATGTGAAATTAAGTATTTTACTGTATCGCACGTGTATGCGTGTGCGTGCATGGGATTCTTATGTGCAATAACAATTTGCACTGTTTTCGTTAGAGCAAAGCTGTACAATGGACTATCTATGTTGTGTTCTCTGTGGAGATCGATATATAAATGCCCTGGATCAACGTATTCATTTTTAATGTATCGTTTATACCACGTTATTTATTAGAGTTGAAATATAATGAATATTCTGGTGGGGG
>NW_013746381.1:0-1643 GCF_000517525.1 Limulus polyphemus
TGTTTTTGTGGCAAGGAGAAGTAAACTTACGAGACTGGTGTAACTACGTAACTATATAGGTACGTAGATTACACTAACTGATTACTAAACATTAAAACCACAAACTTTTAATATGTGCACCGGTATAGTTTAAATAGGGATCGGGAAGAGGTTACAAAGCGCCTCTCTCGGCCCCTAACAATGCTTTTTGGTGTGGGGAAGAGACAACTAAATTTAAGGTACTCAAGTATAAAACGTGTATAAGTGGTAAAACATGTGATGTTAATAGTGAGACCATTAAAAACAAATGCTATTTGTGAAGTATCCAGAAACTGATGGACCTGTAAGGAAAAAAGGAAACACATGAATAGGTTATGAACACCAAATGCATAATAATGAGGTTCCGTGCATCTCTCGAGACACACACACCCCATATAACACATACCCACCTTGCTTTTGGTTACCAGACTCACTGGTTTAAACGCTCTGAACGTCTTGGTGTCCTGGGTGAAGTAGGGAGCGAGTGTGCTTGTAAAAACTTCTGATACTCGCCGTCAGTGTCGGAAGACGAGGAAAGTTCCAAGTCTTTCAACAGTTGAAAATTCCGTGACTTCATTTTCGCTACTCTAGACCTCCGTGTCCTGGCTTTTTGAGTGGTGACGGTTTTAAAGGTCACCGACCTAATACGTGAGTTAACACCTGCAACCGGCTCCGACGTGCTAGCGGTCGGAATGTTAATGTCAAGCCCTTGAGGCTCTTGGCTCCCTTCCGCTACTGTAGGGTCAATAACCGTGGCGATAACTGGTAGTGTAGAAGGGGTCAACTGGTCATCTTCGCAGGTGAGAGCTGAAGGTTGTTGACCCTTCTCGCATTCTTGTGCTTCGACCTGAAGCACAAGGGAAGTTAACAAATCCGAACAAATGGATTCAACGTTTTCAGCCGACGAATTTTCAACGGCATGAGCCGGTAAAACGTCAGCTGTATCTTCTGTTACCACAGAAGAAAAACTTCTTACCCTGCAAAATTTGAAGGGGTGACCTTCACCACATTTCTTGCAGCCTGTTGAACAGGCGGAGGGAGTGTGCCCTGCTTGATCGCAGCGGTTGCACATTATTTCAGTGCAAGCCGAGGCCAAATGGCCAACCCCTCTACATTTAGCACACACTTTCTGCATGCCTGGGTAATTATTCATTACCCGAAACTGGCCAACATTCACAAAATTTGGAACGGTTTTCACCATATCCAATTTAACTCTACGAGAACCAGTACATATAGCCGTGCCCGGGTAGTTCTCACGGACCACGGTATATACTTTACCGTACTCTTGGTACGCAGTTGTGACACACTCATTCGGCACCTCGTGGGGGAGGTTACGGATGTGAACCCACTTGATGTTGCTCCCCGCCGGGGAGAAAGTTAAGAAATCATCCTTCACCTTCACCCCACCTAAGCCCATGGCTTTATTGGTATAGTTTGCTCCAACAAAAGTGCAGCAAACACGTCTGTTCGCCAACGGTTGCAGACATTCTACCGAACCCGGTCCTACTTGGTCGTGCAGGGCGCCGTAAACTTCATGCGGTAGCGTACCCTGCGGAACAGTGAAGATAACCGAGTTTTTCCTATTAATGTTTATGTGCTGCATCATCAGCACATAAACTAAGCCT
>NW_013746382.1:0-1641 GCF_000517525.1 Limulus polyphemus
GAGGGTCTTTAATTAAAAGTTTTTCAGTCATTTTTGCTCAATCGCTGTCGCACATACCTTTCGTTATGTCATGTTTTTCTTCAAATGTTGGCCTAGCCGTTGAAACCTTTCTACCCCTAATTCTTTTCTTTTGCTTCGTTCGGCCCATGATCTTCGAAGTATATCCACTATTATTAAAATAAGTAACTATTTGTTAAAAATACATTATGAGTAACAAATCCCTGCAGTATAAAAGTGTTTTTATGTTAATTCTGAAATCAAATTTATTGAATTTACAGGCTCATTCTATGCTACTGACAGTGTACATAACCACGTGCAAAAAATAACATATTGCTAACACTGCCATCTGAAGCTTGTAGCTTTTATATTCTATATGTACATATGATAATACGTTTGCCCGTAGCAGGTGTTTAGGTTATCGAAAAGTAGAGGCGCTGAAATATTAGAATTTCGTTTTACTCCACTCATGGCGTAGGAGAATGAAGTAGGAAACTAAGAGGGTTTGCGAGGGCATCGTGGAAAAAAAAATCTGTTACAATTACCGCAGATAAAGCCAGAAAAGCCCAAACTGAAGGGGCTCAAGAGATCCAATATAAAAAAAATATCTTGTTCGAAAACATGAGAGTACTTCGAGGATAACTCAATTTCACTGGTCAGGCGCCAAATCTTTTTATCGGTCTAGTGCCCTCCAAAAAAGGTGTATGTAAGTTAGTAAAAATCAGAGAGAAAAAAAAGCACGGAATTTAGTGAGGCTGTTAAGAGTGTCATTGTTGTCACCACTTAGATCTTGGCTACTTGATAGGTTATGGTTTGCTGGAAGGGGCTAGCACTTACTGGGTAGGCTGTCTTAACTTTGTACAATTCGATAATGATAGTTTTGAACAAGGTTAATGGTACAAAAAAAGTGTTAATTTCGTCACAGACAAAACCCATACTAGCTAGACGTTCAGTAACGACAATAGTTCAAAAAGTTGTAGGTAAATCAAGATCAGATGACTACATTGCACTGCAACAACATGTTTACAGAGAGAAACAATAACCCATGTGTGTACATAAGGCAGAATAAAAAAGGCAACAAAGAAATGTTTCCATACTGTATTTGCTTGAGTTGAGTTACACATGCACTAAAAATACATTTAACCCAATTGATATCATGACGCCGTTGTTAAAATAGATAACAAACCATAGTATTTATTACTATCTCTCTCTTTTAAACTTAGAAGGTAATTAGTAATTTTAGTCTACAACAAAGCAATACTAATATGATTAAGCAGGCTGATAAAAAATCATGGCTCATGATCAGTCCCCGAAGTACTCTAATGCACAAATCTACACAGCGTGGTCACAAGTAAATAGGCACCACCATTTTAGAAAAAATGAAATTTTTCAGTCATATTCACATGAATTGATATATTTACAATTTAATTAATATCTAGTAGACCTTCCTTTCGCTTCGTGGAGTTCGTTGATCCTTTGGGGCATCGTGAGAATCATCTCGTCAATTTTAGATTGTGGGATTTTCGCCCACTCTTGCTTTAAAACTTGGAGTAGATCGCTCTTCGAAGTTGTTTTTTTTTGTTGTTTCTTGACTTGCCGGTCGAGTATGGCTGCAAAGGTTTTGGATGGGGTTCATGTCAGGAG
>NW_013746383.1:0-1073 GCF_000517525.1 Limulus polyphemus
GGTGTTTTTATTGGTTGTGTTACATGTTTTATATGTGTGTGTGGAACTTTTAAGCTTATTGGAATACACATTTAAGTACAATATTTTATCAGTACTAACTACCAGTGTAGAAACTTCCTTCACTTCCTCCGTTATTTTCAAAGAAAAATGGTAATGAAGCAGGGCTTCCATTTTGCTCGGCATGATTATTGACAGGCCAGGTAATTGTGATTTTTAAAGTCATTGTATGATAGACTACACATCTGTTGTATCTATTTTCCGTCCATAATTAATTTTTAAGAGCTGCCTCCGTGTACATGGTTTTGATGGATTATAAACTGTTTCCTTATATAGACCAGTGTAGTTACGTTAACAAGACGCAATAAAGGAATGTGGTGAAGTTTGTCTTTCGACCATCGTTTGTATTTCTAGTAAATAATTTGACATCAGAAAACTATTCTTGGATGAACTTTTTCAAGCGATAACATTTTAGCTAAAGCTTCGGGTAAAGACAAAGACTCATTGACAAAAATATTATTAACGTTTATTAGTTCTCATAGTGAAATGACGTGATTCACATAATAAAGGTGCGTGAACAGTATTTAATTTATTTGTCTTTTTTTTTTTAGCGCAGAGATATACAGTGGACTATATGCACTCTGCCTACCGCAGGAAATAAAACCCCAGATTTTAGCATTGGAATTCAGTGAACATACCGCTAACCCCTGAGGAGAGAACACTATTTGATTTAAATTTGGGGGGGGGGGCACAATACTTAATTTAAAGGTGGGGACAGTATTTAATTTAAAAGAATTTGTGCTATTCACTTAACTTGAATATTACTTTAAAATTAATCAGTTTTCGTGTAAGTAAAGCAAACGGCTTCTTGGGGTTTCGTAAGAGGGAGTTAGATATAATATTTGAACTTAAAATGTATTAATAAACTTTATCTCTCGCAAAGTGCAAAGAAATATGCGAGTTTTAATAATCTGAAACAGCAACAATTCGCCTAAACTGGTACTTACTTTAGAAACTAATGTATAAGTGGACTGTAATCTATCTGAGTAGCCTGTTGCTTTAGGCCTATCTGACTT
>NW_013746384.1:0-769 GCF_000517525.1 Limulus polyphemus
ACGGTGGCTACATATAAACAAACTACATTTTATATTAATTTTACAGGGAGACAAAAAATAAAGGAATGCGACTCCTGACAAACCTGACTAGCCAAAATAGTCCAACTGTGATAAATGAGCTTCCTGTCGTGGTTCAATTCTAAGTGGAAGAAGTTCAAAACTTAAGAACAGTAGTATCACTTACGGGTGTGTATGGCATGGGAGAAATGTTTTGTACTTTGACAAATGTAAGAATGTGTATAAAGAAAAAGTTGATGTACATGTTTGAACTTGTATGTGATAAAACTCTCATAATAAGGTATTGCAATATCATATATTACGAGGCAAAGTCCTGATTTTTCTTATTGTTGTGAAGTAGGTGTGTAATAATAAAAAATCTACTGACGTAGGGTGTTTATGGATACAAGGGTTCATCTGTTATATGACACAAGTTATAGTTATAAAGATGAAAACAATGTCATCCAAATGCATACATTAGCATAATTTTACAATTCACCATGTATTAAAGCGAAATATTATTGATATAAATATTTATGCAAATTTGTGGGAAATCCATAAGAAAGACAACGTTTCTGGAATAATGTCGCTCTGCGCTATAACTTTTTTATTGACACATTTTACCTCTGTCTTATAGATTCAGAGGTAACACATGACACTCAATATACCTGAACATCATATATTCGATATCCCACATCTAATTTATTAGGTCGTCAAGAATTCAATGTCGCGTTTTGGAACACTTTCATTAACCCCCCCCCCCCCAAAAAAA
>NW_013746385.1:0-2048 GCF_000517525.1 Limulus polyphemus
CATTGAGATATTGCATTTTAGGTCGTTGCTGACGTTATGAGATATTGTGTTTCAGGTTGTTGCTAACATTGAGATATTGTATTTCAGGTTGTTGCTAACATTGTGAGATATTGTATTTCAGGTTGTTGCTAACATTGTGAGATATTGTGTTTCAGGTTGTTGCTAACATTATGAGAGATTGTGTTTCAGGTTGTTGCTAACATTATGAGATATTGTGTTTCAGGTTATTGCCAACATTATGAGATATTGTGTTTCAGGTTGTTGCTAACATTATGAGATATTGTGTTTCAGGTTGTTGCTAACATTATGAGATATTGTGTTTCAGGTTGTTGCTAACATTATGAGATATTGTGTTTCAAGTTGTTGCCAACATTATGAGAGATTGTGTTTCAGGTTGTTGCTAACATTATGAGAGATTGTGTTTCAGGTTGTTGCTAACATTATGAGAGATTGTGTTTCAGGTTGTTGCTAACAGTATGAGATATTGTATTTCACTTCATATATGTATTCACATTCTCCGGGGCAGAGAACGTAGCAACAAACAACAAAAACCTGTTCCCCGAAATTCCATTGTACAGGTCGTGAAAGTTACTTTAATCTGGGATATATACATTTCTCGACAGGCCACTGACGTATCGTTTTAAAATTTGTTTTCCAAAGTGTACACGATTAGTATTTCATGTAAAAGTGTATAACAAACTTCCTATATCTTATCCTTGGTTGAAACTCGCGTGAAACAAACACAATTATTTCACCAGGGTGAAGCAACATAAACATCCAAGTCCTTCGGTTCATGCTTTCAGGCAGGAGATAGTGCTGCCACCTGCAGATTGTTTCCGCATCAGGAAAGGCTTTCACGGTCCAGCCCATTAACGAGTTCTGATATGGAACGAAAAATCTGTTTGGGTAGCGACTTGTGGGGGACAAAAGACAGATATGAAATGCTATTTTTACACATCCTTTATTTGGAATTGGAAATGGGAACTTATGGAGGAATGCAAGGAATAATTCTGTGGTTTATGTGATTTTATCACAAATCTTAGGCCTGTTGGTTTATAATGCTTAAGCGTTTAGACCGTTACTTTTCTTTAACATAGTCTAAACAATAATATCACTAAGAGATTAACTCAAATTAAATAAATAGACACTCGTGACTAATTGACCATAAAATGATATAACAATTTAGTAATTTACAGAAACACATAATTACGCTGATGGAAGTAATAGAAAATAACGCTTAAAAATATATCAAAGTTATAATCAAATTAGGGCAAGCTGTACACCGCTGATATTTGGAACTCGGAACTCTTTGCCTATTACTGTTATAATTGACCTTTACGATTTACGGCAGCCCAAAACTTTCCAGTACCATATGTGGTCAATAGAGAAACTGTGGCCACAGCTGCTAATCAGGAGCAAGTATTAGAAAGGTGTGAAAACACCTCAAGGACCCTATTTGGCTGTCAGTAGACCTGGATTAATTTTTCGTATCTTTTCACCATCTTAAGGAAGAGCTGACCTTTAGTATTTAAAACTGAATACCTAGCTAGCTTACTGTGGTAATCAAGAACAGGGTCGGATCGCATTTCCTGGAACATTCTCGTCTACTAACAAGTTATAAACATTAATTTAACAAAATAAAAGTTAGGTGTCGTTAAATTCGACTCGCAATCTGTGGGTCGCGGGTTCGAATCTCCGTCCCATCAAGCATGCCCGTTCAGCCGTGGGGGCGTTATAATGTGACGGTCAATCCCACTATTCGTTGGTAAAAGAGTAGCCCAGGAGTTGATGTTGGATAGTGATGACTAGTTGCCTTCCCTCTTGTCTTACACTGCTAAATTAGGGACGACTAGCGCGTGTAGCTTAGCGCGAAATTCAAAAACAAAACGAACAAACAAACAAACTTCCATCGCAATATGTTTGAAAAAACAATTGTCAGTCAAAGTTGTACAAGTAATCAAATATATATATATATATATATATAACTTTATACAGGTTTTAAATTAAGAACAATTAGTCATTAATGTTAAATCATGTATACTATATAC
>NW_013746386.1:0-1032 GCF_000517525.1 Limulus polyphemus
AATGAAATCAAAGTTGGCAGCCCAAATGGTAGCTACTCTTATAGCATTGATAAGAATTTTACAACAAATATTCATTCATTAGTTAGCTAGGCCACACATTTTGTTTTACCCACCATCATACTCCAAACTGAACAATGTTCCTTTAAGTCGCACACTGAATCCTTTTTTGGTCGCACTCTTTTCCACACCTAAGATATTTTTGATTAGATATCATGACTTTTTAGTCAAACCACACCAAATAAGAAAGTGACGCTCGATAGTAACCAACATTAGCCTTAAGATCACAACCCTATTATTCGGAAAATATGTGGTGGTAGTTTTCCCCTCTCTAAAATAGTGTTAATAGCTTCCTTTATATTAACGCCATGGAATTTAGATTAATAGTTTCTTGTCATCACCCGCACGCAAACAGTACAACCACATCAAGCATCATTATTTATGCTAATTGCTTAAGCTAATATCATGTGACGCTAACGCTAAACGCTCTTTAATTAGGATAATTTAAATAAACTTTAGTAAATGTGTGCTGAAAAGTTGGCAGTGGATATTCAATAATAACCGTCCACCCATATGATTCTTTTGAAAACTGGAGCTAGTAACTATTAATCTAGGTTGCTTGGCCTAACCAATACTTGTGTATTTGTACATCCTTTCACCTTATAATTTTGCTGCTCTAAGTCAACCGTCTTTAATCCGATTGACAAAACTAAAAACGGTTCACTTTTACTCTTAGGTGTAACTGTAAAAAAAAAATGTTAGACCGATAGCTAATGTGATTTTTTTTGCATAGGCGTGTGCAAAAATGTTCGTTAAATTTGATCGGCTTTTGTTGAAAAACTTTGCACATGTGGCTTATATTTACACCAAATGAGACTTCAAATTGTAGGTTGTAAAGATCTATCAGTGTTTGAAATTTGAAAAAAAAATTCATAAAAGTTAAGTATGTTTTTCTGTCAAATAAAGATTCCGTACTTTTGGTGAGAAGAAAAAAATAAGAAGAAATTCAATCAAAATTGGAGATGTTATATCTCA
>NW_013746387.1:0-1642 GCF_000517525.1 Limulus polyphemus
GCTACACAAAGGGCTATCTGTGCTCTGCCAACCACAGGTATCGAAACCCGATTTCTAGCAGTATAAGACAGCAGACATACCGCTGTGCCAAGTGGCCAAATGATCTTATGGTTTGTTTGTTTATGTTCAGCACAAAGCTACACATTGGGCTATCTTTGCCCTGCCCAACATGGGCATTGAAACCCGGTGTCTAGCATTGTAAATCCGCAGTGCCATTGGGGGGGGGGCATATTGTAGTGAAGTATAAAAAAGTTGTTTTTAGATTAAGACGCATAAATGGACTATGTTTGTTTTACCAACAGTAGGTATTGAACTTTAAGTTTGAGAGTTATAAGCCCTTAAGCTGCTGAGCCACTAAAGTTGGTGGGACACGTACACACACACACACACATATATATATGAATATTGTTTTTGTTTTCAAGTTCATAAACAGCTTCAAATAAAATGAACTTTTCTCTGTATTTACTCTGTACCTCGTCTTGGAAATCTATTTTTTCTTTCACTTCTGTTTCCTGAATATTTTATAACGTCACTGATGTCGTCAGCTACGTGAAAGCTCGCTCGGCAACATACAGTACGCTTTTTACTTGTCCAGAAGCAAAGCCGAGACGGAAAACCATAGATTATCTGTTCTAAAAAACAAGGACATCGAGTCACTTCGAGACTTCTGCCAAATTTACCATCACTGGTTGTGCAGATATTGTCTGGAAAAAGCACTCTGCTCCTAGTTGGAAACGGGTTACCTACAAGAATTGAAATATTCAGTAATATTATCAAGAAAAGAAAAAAATGAAGTCTTCAAATTGGTAATAATTTAAGGATTTAAAAAAACACGTTGTTTTCAATTAGCCAAGCTATAAAAAAGTACACCCAATCACTCACGGATATGGTAATGATGTAATAGAATTTATTAACCACTCACACGTATGATGGCGTTGCAGTACATACAGTTCACTGACGACACTCAAACTTCTCAACTGATACAACTAGTCAGTTGATACAAAATAAACCAATATTAAATGATAAAAATAAATATGAAACATGCATGACTTAAGAGCATTACTAATGAATCACTTTCCCCTAAGTGCCATGACTGGCATGGCCTGGTGGTTACAGCGCTCGATTCGCAACCTGCAGGTGGCGTGCTCGAATCCCGTCATCGAACATGCTCGCCCTTTCAACCGTCGGAGCGTTATAGTGTTTCAGTCAATCTCACTTGTTGTTGGTTAAATAGTAACCCAAAAGTTGGTGGTTAGCGGAGTTGACTAGCTGTTTTCTCTCTAACTTCTAAGTTAAGGACGATTAGCTCAGATAGCTTTTGAGGAGCTTTGCGCGAAATTCAACAAAACAAACCTTAAGTACAACTAAATATGCTTTATAGAGCGTGGTTCCTACGATATTAAATTTCACAATTAATTTTTGTGATGAATTCGGATAGTGTAATGGATTTTTGAATGTTTATAAATGGACGCTTTTTTATTATTATTTAAAGGACCTCCAGTTGAATTAAACCAATCATAGAAAAGAGTTGACTGGATAATTAAAAAGTAGCTGTAACTCTTAGAACAATGAGTCCCAAGACAAGATTTTATCTAACTATCATATATATATACATGTAGATTTGGAATGGAATTCAAATTTT
>NW_013746388.1:0-1642 GCF_000517525.1 Limulus polyphemus
GTTTTGCTGAAAAATGAATCCCTGCTCGATGAGGCTTGTTTCTGAGGAATGGCCTAACGAATCATGCATTTACTTGTGCGTAGTCAGAGTGTAATCAGTTTTATGTAGATCATCTTCAAATTTAAACTGATCTTTCACTATGACTAACTGTAGATGCTGCATATTAATTATGGCATCGTTCTTCTATCAGTTGCCAAATAAACTGTTGTGGTTTGTTCCTGAACTGTTCGCTAGTTCGAATCCCCCATCGCCGAATAGGTTCGTTTCCGACCTGACCAGCCACCCAGATATAAAATTACTTGGCTTGCAAAAATACCGGCATAGCTCAAACTAATTGAAATTTAGGTAGTAACGGAAGAAAAAATACAAAGCATTTTAACGTTTTCCGTCTACTTTAGTTTCGTAAAATGAATGGTTTTATGTTCATCAAGAATGTTAAAAAATATTTCGAAAATACACCTTTCTAGCCATGTGTGTAGTTCTAACAATTTAGAGAACTGAGTACGTTATATTAAAACGATTTTGAATGCGCAAACCAGTAAATCACATGAAAATCATAGCCGATTAATAAAACGGTATTATAAAGGAAGGCCGTGTAGGCTAGTCGCTTGGGTTTCGACTTTAACACCGGTTACAAATGAAATTATTTCAAATTCCAGGAAGACAGTGGTATGTGTAGCTGAGTAAGCACACAGACCACCAACTCAAGGAATTTACGTGTGAAACAAAGATCTGACTTAGAAACTAATGACACAAACAAGAGACAGTGCTTTAATCTATATCTAGTATGTTCAAATAATCATTGACAGCAAAAATCATGGAAACTCTCGTGAAACAGTTTAAACTCACTAATTTTTTTGCTTAAACAGCTATCTCTCTATTAACCAAACCTTCTATAATGCTCATTCATTCTGATACCATCTTAAACAATTTGTATACTGTGTTATTATTTGAAATAACTTCAGACATACTTCAACCAACTTAAACTTTACACACAAAAACTCTTGAATGTATATTGTTTGTTTGTAATTAAGCACAAAGCTACACAATGGCTATCTGTGCTCTGCCCATCACGGATATCGAAACCCGGATTCTGGCGTTGTAAGTCCGCAGACATACCGCTGTGCCACTGGGGGGCATCTTGAATGTCTTAGCATTTTATACATCATAATAATTATACGTTAATAGATTAGAGAGGATAGCATGAACTACTTACAAAGAGTTATTATGACGAAAATTCTCTATTATTTCTAGGACAGTCATCTTTAGTTGTAGATTTGTCGTATGTCCAACTTTATCGTATATCAGCATTGGCGAGAGCTTTCTGGATTGAGAAATCATGAGGTTTAAAAAGTAATTCTTTGTATTCTTGCGATTCTTCATTGGGTGAATTTTGCCGACTCATTGTAACTTTTATAACCAAAACCAAAACTGGATACTAATTGGTTATGGCCAAAGAATGCTAATCAGTCGTCTATTCACATGTAGTATTCATCTCTTTCCTTCCGATTAAAGTTCCGCCAGTGAGGTCCTTAGTTTATGAAAATAACATAACCATTCCGTGACCTTTCTCTCTGCTACTATAACGTCTATATAATGTCAATAATACAAGCCGCTGGTTTATACTTTTGAAGTTGCAATA
>NW_013746389.1:0-3803 GCF_000517525.1 Limulus polyphemus
AATGTATAGTACTAAAAATTTGAATTATAATCTACAGTTTGATACCAAACTTATTGACATAAAATTTTGAATGGGAGTCAACAAACAAGATGACATGGCCTTTCACCTGTGACCTGTCTCAACAGTGTTAACAGTTTCGGTAAGTATACAGATCCTTTAAACCAAGAAACATTCATAATCTCTTTCTTAGCCTTAAATAACAGCTTATTTTTACATCTTATCTATAAGCCCAGATTTCCTAATATTTGAAGAGAATTTCATGTTTGTATAAAGTCTTTCTTTTCTATTTTATTAGAAATATAATTCATCTGTATTGAGTATTCATGTCTGTAATCATCACATTTTTGCCAATTTCAGATTTCCCATCACCACCTTTCACCCACGTAAAAAGAAAAATAATTTCAAAAGTTATACAGTTATTATTACTCAGTATTTTATTCATTCTGGGACCATTGTGTGCAATTACTATGTAGTTTTTGTAAACACTTCATTTTCTAAGATAGATTACTTAAGTTGCATCATGGTTTCTTTAATTGTTTTAAGAAAATGATGTTATTAGCTGGTATTTACTAATTATTTACATTTGACTAATTGATTAGTACAGTATGGTATATACAGCAGGAAAAATGGTTCTCTGTGGATATTGCAGGAAAGTTGCCTTCCTTCTAGTCCGAAAATGAGAGTAGCAGATAGCCTTTGTAGCTTTGCCATAATAAAGACAGGGCAAGCAAGTTTAGTAGCAATAGAAATTGCACCTGAGCCCCTGAAATCACTAGTTATATATGTAATTTTAATTGGGTCTATATGTTAACAAATGTGCAGTTTATTATGCACACTTTTTATTTAATTACTATAAAACATATTTATTTAGTTTTCCAAGTGAGGCCTACTGTGATTAGAGGTGTGTACAGAGAGATAATTATCTTATTACCTTAAACAGAAATTAACAAGAATATTTACTCTGACAGGACTTTATACTGTACATTTCATTTTTTTCAGGAGAATCATGAATTTAAACCTTGCTTCATACATTTATAATACTCAGGACATTAAAAGATCCTATATTACAAGATTGAAAGATACATATTGTTCATGAAGTTTCAAAATTCTACATGCTGTAATGTATGTTTTGTTCAGTTTGGTTTTACTCTTGAATCATACAATTTACTCTTTCCTATTACTCATTTATTATAGTTTACAAACATTATACATGTTCATTTATTTTGTAAACATTCTAACTATACAAAACTTTTGAGGTTGTATTTCCTTGTTTTTTCCTTTAAATGTATGAGTTTTGTTATAGGTAAAAAGAAGAAACAAAAAGAATTGTCAACCAAAGGAAAGCATAAAAGAGCAAGACTTGATCCTAATCAACACAAAACTGTTAGTCAAATATTAAACACACTGGCTATAGAGGAGGAGGGAGAAAAAAGAATGTCTGAAAACAATAATGGTGAGATATTTACTTTGTTAAAAAGTAGTTGTAATGTAGATATTCATTACTTTAGAAGATACAGTTTAAACAGTGAACCAGTAGAAATCAATGTCTAAATTTTGTGATAAAGATAATATAAAATACATGTTTTTTTTTCACATTCCTATTAGTTTGTCCATTTTAGGAATATAATCAGAGGTATGTGAAAATGTCTTCCAAAAACATATTCTTACCTTTTTGCACACAGTAGCTGATCCTCACACATCTACTTTTTAATATTTTGCATATGCAACTAGCTTTGAGTTATCTCCCACCTAAGACACATTATAATGTGAAATGCACTAGTGCATGATGTAATCATCATATGACAATAGCCCTTCAACAGTAGGATGGTGACACATCCTCCATGTGCAGTAGATCCCCATAAGCATTTTTATCTTCAGTACTGTCTTTAACAGACGTGTTTCTTTGCATTAAAATTTAATCAGTTTCACGAGATTTGTGCTGCCTGCCTTTTCACAGTATTATTTTTTTTTGGTTTCCTTTTAATTTGTTTTAATTTTTGGTTTCAAGATAAACTGGCACTAAATTTCTTAAAAAATGGTCTGGATTATTGCTGCAATAACCACAAATTCTTAATGACTGTATCTGCAACCTCATCTTGAAATCCTGGCAGTGTTGCTAACACTACTCTTACTTTGTCTGTCACCACATGAGACTCAGATTGTGAAAGCTGTTACCACCATAGTTCATTATGTCATGGGTTCTTTGATGCCTTCTTGCCTCTTTACCTTTAAGGACAGTGTTCCTCCTTCAAATTTCTCTTTGATTATTCAGGTTTGTTCTTTACTTTGTCCTCCTCGGCTCCAGGATTTTTTTGCCCTTTTTTTGTTCTTGGATTCTTAATCCGTAGAATCCCTTCCACCCACTTGAGGAACTGACCCCTATCTCAATTAACAGTCTCTAGTGCTCAGTTTTTCTGTCTTCACGATTTTATAACCTACATTCTCCATAGCTATCCTTTTTTTCATTTCCTACCCGAAGCCTTATATATGTACTGCAGGTGCATGTGCAATAATTCATGTGAGAATGGAGAATTCTGGTTAAGTTGACTTGCACATGAAGGACTTTTAGCATTTGGAATTTCATGGTTGTTTAAAGCATGGTAGGAACTCAATAAGAAAAGTCTTTTGGTGTTTCAGAAGTAACTACTTGTTTGAAATTCATTTTATTGATAAAAATGTAAAACTTCAGAAATGCTAGAAAGCTATTTTTTGAGTTAAGGGGGATAAAATATGTCAGACTTACTGTAATGTATGATTAAGTGCTTTTATGGGATTTTTATTATGTATTTTCATTTGCAAAATCTATTTTTCATCCATGTAATCATAGTTTCTATAGTATGAATGCTACACCTTAGCTCCATTTTAAGGTTTCAACCTAAGATGTCAGAGCAGTTAACCATTTAATGTAAAATTGATTAATGTAACATGCCTTATTTGTAAACCAGAGTCCATTATCCAAAATTCATGATTTTAAAATATTTGCATGACATTTAGCTGATTGATCATAGTTTATATATAATATTTGCATTTCTTTTCTAATAGTTTTAAAGATTTTATCTAGTTTTGATTTTAAGCACACGTACTTGCATTTTTGGATGTGTGATTTCCTCATCTCTAAAGTACCCTTTAGTGCTTGATTCTTGAATTTGACATATTTTTAGACCATAAAACTAACATGTAAATATTTTATTGCATGTTTTATATGTAAATGATGTATTATTTGAAACTATTTTGCAATTTTTGCTAGCTAAGAAATTTCTGTCACCAACCCTTAACAGAGTTTCAAGTCTAGATGAACTGCATCAACGTCTTCATGAAAAAATACAGGTGTTACAAGGTAATTACCATACGGGACATCATTAATCTCTTAGGTTCTCAGTGTATCAGTTTGCTTGTATTAATCTAAATAAAAGAGAACCTTTTCTGTTCATGGACTTACCTAATACTGCTTGAATGTTTAATTTTCTTGAATTTTTATCTACAATGTAAAAAATTAAATGTTCACCTGAATAAAATATTTAGCCTATTATATGCCATATAAACAGATGTTACGTATTAGAATTTCAAATGGTCTGAAACCGGAGCTAAGTGATACTTTAAATTTAGTAGTTAAATTGTACGTTAAATTAAAGCCGATATATAGTCAGTTTATGATATTTGCCAACAAGATTGATAGACGCAGTTTTCTTTTTTAACAAATATGTTTTAATATACATACAACAATACAATTTACAATAACACTTATTATGAACAATGATTTATAAACAAAAGTTTCACAAACTTGCAAGCAATATAAAGTCTTC
>NW_013746390.1:0-1642 GCF_000517525.1 Limulus polyphemus
GTCACTCAACGTAATACCAAGTTGTACAAACGTCTGTGCCACTCCTTGGACTTCTTGGAATGTGCAAGCTTTACCAGAGTGAAAATATTAGTTCATTCCTAATACCTTTAGATATACGATTAACAATGGTATACTATATGCAGAACACTTGCAACCAAATTTATAAATATATATCTGAATACACATATATGTTCTAAAGTATTTGTGGAAGGGTGGAATGAATGACTTGTTCCAATTACAAACCATCACATTATCACAGAGCACCTTTGTCCCCAAGTTTGAATTAACTATTGCAGGCGGAATTCGAAAAATGTGTTGTGTAAGGAAAAAATCTGTGATCTTTTCCCTCAGGTTCTTCTTCTTGTCGTGTCCACGTTTCCCTCAGGTTCTTCTTCTTTTTGTCGTGACCACGTTTCCCTAAGGTTATGTTTCTTCTTGCCGTGTCCACGCTTCCCTCAGGTGACAAGCAAGACGCCATGACACCTACAGAAGACGACAAAGAGCAACACAAAAAAAAACCTCCAGCAACCAGTTCAAAGTAAAACAAGTATAATTAGAAACTAAATAAACCTAATCTCGAATACAACTCAGAAGTAAAGTTAAGACACAAATGCATCAAAATCATAATTTACAAACAACAAATGAAAAAGAAATCAAATGAATTAAAACACAATAGGGTAAATTCGGTTCGACGTCACACGCAATTGGAATTTTGGGAATACGTCATATCCTGTATAAAAATGATGTTCCGGATGCAGCGTTTGTTGATTAAGATGCTCAAGACCATTCTCTTTTGCAATTAAAAAGATGAGTTTTGTGGTTTACAGACTAGTGAAAATAAATCAAAACTTTCTTGTCTCAGAGTTTTAACCTGAAAAAAAGAGCAAACAAGGCAACTGACAAAACTTTTGATATACGTAGAAACACAAACATTCTAATTGTTCAATAATATAGATTGTAGACCAGGGATTATCAACTATTGCCATCATAAAGGGACAGAAAAACAAGAAGGTAAGAAAAAAACTATTATTCAGGTTTTGCACAAAAATAGCACACACACACACATTCTTAGCATTCTCTCTCTCTCTCTCTCTCTCTCACACACACACACACATTTTACAAAATGAAATTTAATTGAATTATTATTCAATCATCGGGTACATCAATTATTTACCCCCTGCCATGTAATTTTTTACCTCCAAGGAGTAAATTTACCCCTGGTTGAGAATCACTGTTGTAGACTAATGTGTAGGGGTATGACTCAGTTTGATTTAGTTTATCAACTGATTGTCAATAAATTCAATTGACTAGTTGGAAAACTAATTGGTACAGTGTAAAGAAAATACAACTGACTTTCCGTTTGCTCTATTAGGTCCACCGCTGGGACATTGGTTAGTCTATAGATTTACAAGGCTACACTCAGGAGTTCGATTCCCCTCGGTGGACACAGCAGATAGCCTAATGTGGAACTGCTATAACACAACACACACAAACTCTGTGTGTTTTTTTTTTCTTTTTCTGTCTGAATTCGATTTATTTTGTATGTAACATTTCCAGAATCAGCATTATTTTGCAGATACATTCGAACTTATCTGTTGGATATCAGTGTACCTAAGTACATTTGTTTGTTTTAGAGAGCAAA
>NW_013746391.1:0-1844 GCF_000517525.1 Limulus polyphemus
GTAATAGGTACAGAGTCCCAAGAAACTTCTTAACTCTCTCAAATTGTCTGCTGTTGGCCAATCACGCACTGCTTTCACCTTGTCAGGATCAGTTTGTACATGCTCACTTACAATGTGACCTAAGTAAAGCACCTCTTTCTGGAACAAGTGGCATTTCTTGGGATGGAGTTTGAGGTTTGCTGCTTTCAAACGCTTGAATACTTCCTCTAGCCGGGACATTTCCTCATCAATCGTTGTTGCAAACACAATGACATCATCCAGGTACACTAGGACTATTCTCCATTGTAGGCCTTCCAGTACTCTTTCCACCAGCCTCTCAAATGTTGCTGGAGCATTGCTAAGCCCGAATGGCATCACACGGTATTGCCAGAGACCCTGGCCATAACTAGATGCAGTTTTAGGTTTCTCTGCTTCAGCCATTTTCACTTGATGGAAACCTGACTTTAAGTCCAGAGTTGAAAACCACCTGGCTCCACTTAGGGCATCAAGAGTATTATCAATTCTTGGCAGCAGGTATGAGTCTTTTTCGGTTATACTGTTAAGAGCCCTGAAGTCCACACACTCCCATCATTCTTCTGGACTAACACGATGGGAGCTGACCAGGGACTATCTGATTTCTCGACTATCCCTTCTTTAATTAGGCCATCCACGACCTTCTCCATCTCTTGTCGATTTGCTGGAGCTATTTTCTGGAGGGATCTTTATTGGACGGTGATTGCCTGTGTTTGTTCTGTGCTTCACAAGATCTGTGCAGCCGAGGTCATGATCTCCTTTCGAAAAGACGTCTGCATAATTCGCCAAAAGTTCTCTAACCTGAAGAGCCTGTGATTATGACAAGTGGACTATGCTCTTCTTATAGAGGCCAATTAAATGTTCTGGGAGTGTATGTCCTTTCTTTATTGTTGTATTTCTTGCTTGATCATTGACTGGCTCTACCTCCTGGCACACACCCAACAATGCCCCTTCCTTAAGTGTCTGCTCACATTTAGAGAAATTGGCCACTGTTATAGGTACTGCTTGATGACCTGCCACAAGTGACCTTCCAATTTTCAAATCCACTGGCCTGGATGGGTCTTCCACTGCTTCCACAACCATTGGGCTTCCTTGGGGATGTTTTTTTTATCCTACCCCAAATTATCTTCTCTGACATAGGGGTATTGTAGTTGACTTAAGTGCTGTGACATGCAAATCAATGGATGCAGCAACACTTACTGGAATTTGGCCTTTGTTGTTTCCAATCGTCATTTTATCGAAGTTAACTACATACTTCCTCGGTGTTAAATAGTCCAATCCTAATATGCATTGGTCTTCAATGTCAGCCAAGTATACTTTGTGTCTGTCCTTCATGCCCATGAGCTCAATAGTTACCCACACTTGTCCCTATAATCTTGCATAATGTCCTGTCACACCACAGAGCTTTTGTACAGCTTCTGGTACTCCTTTGTGATCCAGCACCTTGATACTCACAAGGGTTCTGAGATGCAGAATCTATGACAAAGTTGCACCTTTGGCCATCCAGCTTCCCTGTCACGTAGATACTATGTGTGATTGCCATTTTACACTTAGCTGTTGGGACTTTCACGATGGGGGTCTGTGGGCGTCCCTCAACACCAATCACTAATGGTTCCCGAAGCTGACCTATTGGTGGTATTCTTCTTACACTGGTTCCTCATATGTCCTTGCTCTCCACAGTTCCAACAGCCTTTATGGGTAGCAGCCTTTCCTGCCGTAGCATCTCCCCTGTGTTGAAGTTGCCAGCATTGAGCTCTCTTGTGCCCAGGTTTATTGCCAGCAAAGTCCCTCAAACTTCTCTGAAAGCTGACCTTTTCTGGCCTTGAATCCTG
>NW_013746392.1:0-1642 GCF_000517525.1 Limulus polyphemus
TTCTGAACTCTCGGATTCGTAGTCTGGCATGTGCTAATTGCTAAGCCATGTCTGGATAGATAATTAAAGAAGAGCGGGAAACTCATCATTACAGCATAGATATCATAGATATCATGATTATTCGAAAAGAATGTACCATCAAAAGATGGTAGTACCTTATTGTTTCGGAAACAAAAACAATATATCGAAAAAGAACTGGTAGAATTAAACTGGTGATCAATATATTTCTATACCCAGTTTGATAAAGACCCAACACTAAAACTTCAGGAAACTGTCTAATAGAAAGTTACAAAAATCAAACGACGACAATGAACTTCATCTAAGTACTGCTGATATAACAATTCAAAATAATAAAAGACCAACATACCTTCGCCAGGAACATTCAGTTCCTTTAGACAGCCGTCCATCACAACGATGGCATGCTTGTGTCAGAACACTTCCGTAATATATGTGAAATACATGTCAGAACACTTCCGTAATATATGTGAAATACAGCATCTCACAACAGACATACTCTTCAAATTTGGTAATCTTGATCTCAAGTTAAATACTTTTGAGTGTAGTGGCCTTTCGAATGTCTCTTACTAAGCTGGGCTCTTAATTGATTACATGAAAGAGCATAAAGCATAAATCCAACCCGTCACTATTATGATATTCATTGACCATGTTCTTAATGTTGTCTCAGGTAGCACTAAGCTTATACATATCTAATACACTGTTGCTAACCAGAACTAAATTACAGGTCTATTTCCCCAATAATAATAATAAGTTATTATTTATTTTTCATAACAATAGTGTTAAAAGTTGATTATTTTAGAAGTTATGATAAGTTTTGTTATTTAACTTTGTACGAGTCGTACGTTCTGTATGCAGATCAATTGTTGTACTAGGCTTTCGTAATATTGTTGATGTCATCTTACTCGAAGCTTAAAATTTTTCTCCTTGTGTGTCACTATAGGGCTAAATATTTCTAGATTTCTGTCGCGTGCTATAAATACGTGCAGATACACATTAAGTGAGAGAAATAATTAGACAGATCTAGACTGTGTGAGTAAATAGTCTTAACAAGTTATTTATAAAGTGAGTTTCACAGCTGTATTGTAAACAACAGAGACAGAGTGTCTTGTCAATTTGGCTCTAAAGTAACTGAAACAGCATGTATGGACTTTTGCCAAAAAAAGAGAGACAATTATTTATTGCTATGGATACAACTGTTGTAACCAAAGTAAACATAAGTTGGTGAAAGTTAAGTTAGTGAAAATTACGTTAGACTGCGTGATTGTTAGTTTAGACATAATGGGCAATATCTAAAGTGAGTTTCATAATGGTATTGCAAAAACAGAGGTAAAGAGGAATAACTTGTCTTGTCAAAAGGTGTTCTAAAATACTTGAACCCGCCTGTGTGGACTTTGACGAAAATGAAACAATTATTTAAAGCTCTGGATACAACTACGATAATCCATAGGGTAACAAATTTTTGTACATAAGTTTGACTTGTTTTGAATATATTTTAAAACAAGTGGATTGTCTTCTGTCCGTTTGTTATTGACATTTAGCGCCAACACGTCACAAACAGCTACTGTGAAAAACCCGGTCCCATAAAACTGACATAATGTTTCATTCCTGGATATTACCATAAACA
>NW_013746393.1:0-824 GCF_000517525.1 Limulus polyphemus
AATACATCATCAGGTCATAAAGACCCCTTGTATTCAATTGTTATATAAAATGCATTTATAATTATAACAGCATATTCTAGTACATTACATTATAAGGTACAAAAAACCCCTTGTATTCTTTTGTTATATAAAATACAGATATACTTACAGCAGCATGTCATTGTACAAAACATCATAAGATCATAAAGACCCCGTGTATTCACTTGTTTTATAAGATACAGTTATTATAACAACAACATGTCATTGTATAAAACATCATCAGTTCATAAATACCTATTGTATTCTTTTGTTATATAAAATACAGATATACCTACAGAAGCATGTCATTTTACAATACTTCATAATGTCATAAAGACCCCGTGTATTCACTTTTTATATAAGATAGCATTATATTACAACAGCATGTTAATGTACAATACATCATAAGGTCATAAAGACCCCGTGTATTCACTTGTTATATAAAATACTGTTATAATTACAACCGAGTGTCATTCTACATTACATCATAAAGTCATAAAGACCCCGTGTATTCACTTGTTATATAAAATACGGTTATAATTACAGCAGCATGTCATAATACATTACGTCATAAGGTCATGAAAACCCCGTGTATTCACTTGTTATATAAAATACTGTTATAATTACAACCGCATGTTATTCTACAATACATCATAAGGTCATAAATACCCCGTGTATTCACTTGTTATATAAAATACAGTTATAATTTCAACAGCATATCATTGTCCAATACATCATAAGATTTTAAAAACTCCGTGTATTCACTTCTTATATCAAATACAATATTAATTAAAACAGCATGTCAT
>NW_013746394.1:0-1219 GCF_000517525.1 Limulus polyphemus
CACTTGTTATATAAAATACAGTTATAATTTCAACAGCATATCATTGTCCAATACATCATAAGATTATAAAAACTCCGTGTATTCACTTCTTATATAAAATACAATATTAATTACAACAGCATGTCATTGTACAATACATCATAAGGTCATAAAGACCCCGTGTATTCTTTTGTTATATAAAATACAGATATACTTACAGCAGCATGCCATTGTACAATATGTCATAAGGTCATAAAGATCCCGTGTATTCACTCGTTTTATAAGATTCAGTTATAATTACAACAGCATGTCATTGTACAATACATCATCAGGTCATAAACACCCCGTGTATTCACATGTTTTATAATATACTGTTATATTTACAATAGTATGTCATTGTACAATACATCATAATGTCATAAACACCCCTTGTATTCACTTGTTATATAAAATACAGTACAATTACAGCAGCATGTCATTGTACAATACTTCATTAGGTCATAAGGACCACGTGTATTCACTTGTTATATAAAATACAGTACAATTACAGCAGCATGTCATTGTACAATACTTCATTAGGTCATAAAGACCCCGTGTATTCACTTGTTATATAAAATACTGTTATAATTACAACCGCGTGTCATTCTAAAATACATCATAAGGGCATAAAGACCTCGTGTATTAACTTTTTATATAAAATACTGCTATATTACAACAGCTAGTCATTGTACAATACATTATAAGGTCAAAAAGACCCCGTGTATTTACTTGTTATATAAAATACAGTTATAATTACAACAGCATTTCATAGTACATTACATCATAAGGTTATAAAGACCTCGTGTATTCATTTGTTATATAAAATAAAGTTATAATTACAACAGCATGTCATTGTACAAAACATCATAAGGTCATAAAGACCTCGTGTATTCACTTGTTATATAAAATATAGTTATAAATACAACAGCATGTCATAGTACATTACATCATAAGGTCATAAATACCCCGTGTATTCACTTGTTATATAAAATACAATAATAATTACAACAGCGTGTCATTGTACAATACTTCATCAGGCCATAAAGACCCCGTGTATTCACTTGTTTTATAAAATACAGTTATAATTACAACAGCATGTCATTGTACATACATCATAAGATCATTAAAACCCCGTGTATTTACTTCTTATATAAAATGCAAAAATAATTACAACAGAATGTCATTGTACAATAAATCATAA
>NW_013746395.1:0-2008 GCF_000517525.1 Limulus polyphemus
GTAGGAAAAAGAAAATAAACAAGAAGAGAGACAACAGCAGTGGCACAAAAACCTGCAACAGTGGCAACTCGAACAGCAAAATAAACAAGAGAGATTACAGCAGTTGCTGGAGTAAAAAGAAAAGAAACAAAAGAGAGATTACAGTGGTTGTTGGAGGAAAAAGAAAAGAAACAAGAAGAGAGACAACAGCAGTGGCAAGAAAATCTACAACAGTGACAGCTCGAACAGCAAAATAAACAAAAGAGATTACTGCAGTTGCTGGAGGAAAAAGAGAAGAAACAAGAAGAACGAGAAAAGAAACAAGAAGAGAGATTACAGCAGTTGCTGGAGGAAAAGAAAAGAAACAAGAAGAGAGATTACAGTGGTTGTTGAAGGAAAAAGAAAAGAAACAAGAAGAACGAGAAAAGAAACAAGAAGAGAGGTTACAGTGGTTTTTGGAGGAAAAAGAAAAGAAACAAGAAGAGAGACTACAGCAATGGTTGGAGGAGAAAGAAAAGAAACAAGAAGAGAGGCTACAGTAGTGTTTGGAGGAGAAATAAAATAAACAAGTAGAGAGACTAGAAAACCAGAGGCAACTGGGACACAATAAAGGAAACAAGAAGTACAAATGGAAAAGATTAGTAAATTTCAAAGTGAATTAAATACATTAAAGGTAAATTTACTGTGTTTTACACAAGGAGGATATATTAGGCATGGACCTAATCAGCCCCTTCCAGACCCCACAGCTAAAACCTAATGCAGACATTTTCAGTCCTACCAGAAGTCATATTCCAGACATGAGTGTCAGCAATGGGGATGATCTAGTACGAAGGAAGCCACAGGAATTCGATGGGAAGGCATCGTGTGAAGCATATAGAGCACAGTTTGAGCTCCTGGTAGAAATGAATGGATGGACAGAGGAGCAGAAAGCAGTGTACCTGGCAACGAGCTTGATGGGACAACCACTGGAAATACTTGGACAGTTGTCAGCAGACGACAGTCACAACTATAGAGCACTGGTAGCTGCTCTAGAAATCAGGTATGGAACTCAAAATCAGTCCAAAGTCTACAGAGCTAGGTTTAGGACTAAATTCTGTGCTAAAGGGAGAGCCTGCAGAAGCTGGCACAGGATTTGGAAAGTATGGCTCACAAGACCTACCCAACTGCACCACCCAATGTCCTCAAGCTGTTGCTGAGGGATCAGTTCATAAATGCCTTGGACAGTCCACAACTGAAGATACAAATAAAGCAAGCACACCCCTCTACTATACAAAATGCAATGGCCAGAGCTCTTGAATTCGAATCCTATGTTAAGTTCAGCACAGAGGTACCAAGGTTGGTACAGTCATCAGGATTCAAGGCTGAAAAAGGGCAGATTTCAGTGAAGTTTGAAGGCCTTTGCACAAAAGAGCTCAATGCCAGCAACTTCAACACTGGGAAGATGCCATGGCAGGAAAAGCTGCTACCCAGAAAGGTTGTTGGAACTGTGGAGAGCAAGGACATGTGAAGAGCCAGTGTAAGAAGAATACTACCAATATGTCAGCTTCGGGAAACCAGTAATGGTTGGTGTTGAGGGACGCCCACCAACCCCCATCGTGAAGTCCCAACAGCTAAGTGTAAAATGGCAAGCACACATAGTGTCTACGTGATAGGATAGCTGGACGGCCAAAAGTGCAACTTTGTCATAAACTCTGCATCTCAGCAAACCCTTGTGAGTATCAAGATGGTAGATTGCAAAGGAGTACCAGAAGCCATACAGAAGCTCTGTGGTGTGATGTACATTATGCAAGGTTGTGGGGACTGGTGTGGGTAACTATTGAGCTCATAGGCATGAAGGACAGACACTAAGTATACTTGGCTGACATTGAAGACCAATGCATATTAGGGTTGGACTACTTAATACCGAGGCAATCACCGTCCAATAAAGATCCCTCCGAGGAGAATAGCTCCAGCAAAGTGACAAGAGATGGAGAAGGTCATGGATGGTCTAATTAAGGAAGGGATAGTCGAGAGATCAGATTGTTCCTGG
>NW_013746396.1:0-4159 GCF_000517525.1 Limulus polyphemus
CCTCCTAGCAGAACAGTTTGGAACTATCCGCCCCTGTTGGTACTGTGTGGAACTATCCACCTCCTAGCAGAACAGTTTGGAACTATCCGCCCCTGTTGGTACTGTGTGGAACTATCCTCATATGTCGTAACAGGTCGCACCCCCCACCCAACCCCTCTTGGCCGCCATCTTGTGAACGCAACGGGCTCCAAATTACTCACATTGGAGTATAAACATGTCTAAAAATAAAGGCCGGGCGGCGATTACTTGACTGGTTCCCGAGGCAGAGGTTAAGGCTGCACCTCAACTTACACTTAAGCTCTAGAGTACTTGACGCCCCCGAGAATTTGGAGCTCTAGGCAGTCGCTTATGTTGCCCATCCTTAGCCCCGGGTGTAAAAAAAAAGAAAAAAAAGGAACTACAAGTTATCAGTATAGAAATTTATTTTCCTCGACGTTTCGCCTTGTGGCTCTTTAAAGAGATTGACCCTCTACCAATCGCAAGAGTAGGCCTAGTCTAAGTACGATTGGTAGTATAATTTAATGTATTCCTAAGAGTTGTTCGAACAATGACTGAATCTTTAGGTTGCGATACTGCACCTTTCGTAACACCTGTCCAGCGAAGTTTCCATTAACTGTATCAAAAGTTGGCAAAAAAAAAAAAAATGAGTATTTACGCGAAGAAATGCCCTAGAGGTTTTTCTTGACGTTTACATTCAGGGTGGGATTAAAATAGCGACTGGTCATTTTACTAGATTCCCCACCTAATATCAGGTTGGACCACCTTTCGTAATGATAATAAACCAGACTCTCAGTGGCTTAGACTGTACAAAATGCTGGAAGGTATCTTGTTCGATTATATTTTTTAAGGGTGGCATCTCCAATGAATAAGGTCATAAACAGATTTTAAGCTCTATTATTTGACTTTTATAGCTCACGAACCCTGCCAAATTTTGTTCTTAACTTTATTTATATATATACCCACGAAGAAATAACACTATACTGTATTTTATATCTTTCAAAAACTATAAGTGACGTCGATAAAGTGTCTTTAATATATTACTTTCTCACCATTACCTTCGATTTTCGTGTAATATTAAGTAGTTTTATTTGCAAAGAATTTGCATTATATTTTGTAAAAAATCTCCAAACAAAATTAAAATCAAAAATATATAACGAAGTTTTTATTTCACTCAGTACACTTCTTTAAGAATTATCAATTTCTGACGATTCTGACTTGAATCTTATGTACTGTGTTATTACTCAATCTACACCTATTTCATCATTGTTGTGTAATAGTATTATGGTAACAATAAGCTCTTAGCTAATCAATATTTCATTCTCTACTGTGATACTCTTTTCTCGTTATCGGATTACTTTGTTATTATTTCAAGGCCCCCCAGTGGCACAGCGGTATGTCTGCGGACTTACAACGCTAGAATCCGGGTTTCGATACCCGTAGTGGGCAGAGCACAGAAAGCCCATTGTGTAGCTTTGTGCTTAATTGCAAACAAACAAACATTTATTTCAAGAGATGTGCAAAGAATGTTTGTAATCCATACCTTGCACAATTAGCATGTATTGAACTGCAATCCAATTTGATATTACATCTTACTTTATTTTCCCAACTTCAAGTAAACAATACAGGAAACGATCAGGCTCCTCGCGTTAATCAACTTAAGTATTGCAACTGTAAGTTATCTTCGTTAGCTATTAACGGTACAGAGCCCAATTTTACCTACCTATGGGTGTAAACTAATCAAATGTTTATTCTCAAAAGCTTATGAGGTCAGATCTTTGCACCCATGTTTTTATGACATCATCGCATTTCTGTGGCAGTAGTAGCAGACTGTTCGCCGAGGTAGAGTGGCTTCAGATCAGGCTTCAAAAGCTGGGATTTGAATCGAACCCAACTCTTATAGCCTTGCATTTTAGAAATATTTGTGAGCCACCATATTCTATCCCTGTCTGCTATCTGTGTCTTCATTGGTAACTTAACAACTGCTTGTTCTCTGTATCTATCACCTGAGGAACATTGATACGACAAACTTTTAATGATTTCATTGATCAGCTGTCATGTCCATTTGTCATCCTAGATATTTTAATGGATACATTCCACTCTGGGGTGGTTCTGATTTAAATAGGAAAAATAAATCTATTGAACACCTACCCTATGTTAATAATTTCTGGTACTCTGACATATTACTACCACGCCATGAATTAGACTTTTACTGTGATTGATCTACCAATGTATGTATTCATCGTACCTCTTCCCATCATTCTCTTGGAAGATGGACAGTAATCTATATAATGTTGATCAATTCCCCATCTTGAGCAAGCGAAAGGAGCCGATGTTATCTGACTTCCACTTTGGAAGTCGTATAAAAGATTTGCAATCCTATATTTTAGTGTTGGAACTTGGTCTTACTATTGTTAGATGACACTCTGTTAATGAGGTTATGAGCAATTGAGTTGTTTATGAAGTGCTGTTTGGAATATCAGAGACCTTAACGTGTCCATAATTGACTTATAATTGCGAACAAGCCTGTTAGGCCCAGAATAGGGATTTGGGTAGCTTTTGCAATTAACTATGATTTATGATGGCAAACTATTTGGACGATACAAATCCGTTTTCATTAAATATACTAGTAAACTTTTTGTGTTTAAATAACAAGTATAATATCTTCTTACATATTGAAAACAAATTATAATCATTAGACATAAACTGATCTCTAATCAACATATTGTTAGAGAAAAAAAAACATTATGCCACCATGTGTGACAAAAGGTACGATGTTGCCATATTGACTTATGAGGTCATTCATTGGTAAATATTAAACAAGGTAAAAACTGATTGGATATTTAAAAGGGAACGTCTCATCAATAACAACGAATAGAAAGTCTAAGACGAAAGGAAGTGTTTTATCGTTTTTTTCAAAGCAGTCTTTCACATCAAAGTTTGGGACATAAAAAATAGTAAACGTATTGAATAGAATTTTACAATTTTTCTATGCAGATTGTAGACTCTATTTATAAAGTGTATACTAAGTTTCATACAATTTGGATTAAAAGTTTTAATGTAAGAATGAAATTGATGGGGATATCAACAAATCACTGTTCTTACTGTCAAATACTGATTAGAAAAACGTGACTGTAAATTTTATCATCTTCAATTTCCAACACAATCACTAAATCTCGATCTAATAAAGCAGGCACCTTTGAGATAACCTATTGCTACATTCTCAACCATAATCCTCTACTGATATCTGTGAATAATTTGCAGATTTTATTCTCCGACGAGGGTTTGAAAATGAAACAATGATTGTTTATAAGCGACAAAAATTAAAAATGAATTTTATTCGAACCCGCGCTTCTGCAATGAATGTATACAAAACAGATATTCTCTTCCTGTATGAATGTAAACAACACAGATCTTCTCTTCCTGTATGAATGTGTACAACACCGATCCTCTCTTCCTGTATGAATGTAAACAACACAGATCTTCTCTTCCTGTATGAATGTGTACAACACCGATCTTCTCTTCCTGTATGAATGTATACAACACAGATATTATATTCCTGTATGAATGTATACAACAAAGATATTCCCTTCCTGTATGAATGTAAACAACACAGATCTTTTCTTCCTGTATGAATGTGTACAACACAGATCTTCTCTTCCTGTACGAATGTCTACAACACAGATCTTCTCTTCCTGTATGAATATGTACAACACAGATCTTCTCTTCCTGTATGAATGTAAACAACACAGATCTTCTCTTCCTGTACGAATGTATAGAACACAGATATTCTCTTCCTGTACGAATGTATACAACACAGATTTTCTCTTCCTGTATGTATATGTACAACACAGATCTTCTCTTCCTGTGTGAATATAGATATATGTTGTACACATTCATACAGGAAGAGAAGATATGTGTTGAAAACATTCGTACAGGAAGAGAGGATCTGTGTTGTACACAATCATACAGGAAGGGAAGATCTGTGTTGTCATATAGGAAGAGAAGATCTGTGTTGTATACATTCATACAGGAAAAGAAGAGAAGATCTGTGTTGTACACATTTTCCTGTATGAATGTATACAACACAGATCTTCTTTTCCTGTATGAATGTATACAACACAGATATTATCTTCCTGTATGAATGTAAACAACACAGATC
>NW_013746397.1:0-1639 GCF_000517525.1 Limulus polyphemus
CTAGAGTAAACTTTAACAATCTTTGTAGATAAAAATGAGTAAGCTTTAGCAATCTCTGTACTTAGTTATCAGAAGTTAAAGTAAGATCTAACAATCTTTGTAGATAGAATGAAAAGTCAGAATAAGATTTAGCCATCTTTGTAGATAGTAATGAGAAGTCAGAGTAAGCTTTAACAATATTTGTACTTGGTTATGAGAAGTTAGGGTAAGTTTTAGCCATCTTTGTAGATAGTAATGAGAAATTAGAGCAAGCTTGATCAAACTTTGCAGATATCAATGATAATTTAGGATACGATTCTTATCGACAGTCGATTTAGGGACCTTGTCAGTCACGAACTTCATAAAGATTCAAGTTTGTCGAAATGTTGTCCATTTCCAGGTGAGCGTGTTAAAAATTAGTCAATGATAAAAGTAGTTGACAACGATTTATGGAAACGAGTCAAACTGTTGTCGGCCCGGCATGGCCCGTGGGGGCGTTATAACGTGACGGTCAATCCCACTATTCGTTGGTAAAAGAGTAGCCCAAGAGTTGGCGGTGGGTGGTGGCGACTAGCTGCATTCCCTCTAGTCTTTTACAGCTAAATTAGGGACGGCTAGCACAGATCGGTCTCGTATAGCTTTGCGCGAAATTCAAGAAAAAACAAACCAAACTGTCGTCTATTCATAAATTAAGCAAGCTTGTCGAAACGTCATCCATTATAAAATCTTATAAGCAGCTTGGTCATCAATAAAGTAATGTTAGCCGTTGTTAAGCCTCAAAATCAGTCTTCCAAGAAACTGAAGAGCTATAGTTATTGATAGCAACGCCACTTGTACTCTCAACCATTATTTTAATTCACTGTAGCAGAAATAATAAATAAAGCAAGTATTTGCTTTAATAACGTTTGTAGTGGAAAGATATACAAACGGGTTCTAGGATTGTTCCAGAAACACGGTGATTTACAGGTTGAGTACTGATCTATCGGCTTATTCCGTTCACTCTTTCTTCACACTATTCGGAATTTCTTCACACCTGACTAGTGAACGAATATTTTTATGTGATCATGTCACCGACCTGGAGAGAAGTGTTATACGAACATGTTTAAGTAGTGCGCCTTTAAACAATGAGACTTCAATAAGACACTTGTTTTCCTTTTACACAAGTGTCCAAAATAAGAATAGAAACAACATCAGAAGAAATGAAAACCAGAACCAAATCAAATTCAAACCAGTTTTTGTAGATCATCGATATAATCATCATGGAAAACAACGAATTTCGCACGAACTACACGTTTGTTGTTGCTTTTAATTCTACACCTCGGACCACTTTGAAGTGTCTGTGGTTGTAATGAGATTGAAACCAATACCACCCGAGTGTTTAAATTGGAGAATCAAGCCCCTCCAATCACCATCGCTGTACGTAGCTAGCCATACGCGACCCAATTTTGGTCTCAACAATTCGAAATCACAATGGGTGTACTCTAACTGATTCTATTCGGGTCCACGTTTAGTAACGTGTAAACTAATGAGGAGGATCGAAACATCGTGCTTTTAACAGTGCATGGTATGGGATCAAATCCCACTCGATCTGAGATTTTGTTTGTTTTTAAATACATTAAATCTATGATTTGGAACTCTTAACTGATCGTCATGGGCATAA
>NW_013746398.1:0-3897 GCF_000517525.1 Limulus polyphemus
TGTCCTAACTACCAGGTTCTATGTTACAAGTGTAGTGTCCTAACTACCAGGTTCTATGTTACAAGTGTAGTGTCCTAACTACCAGGTTCTATGTTACAAGTGTAGTGTCCTAACTACCAGGTTCTATGTTACAAGTGTAGTGTCCTAACTACCAGGTTCTATGTTACAAGTGTAGTGTCCTAACTACCAGGTTCTATGTTACAAGTATAATGTCCTAACTACCAGGTTCTATGTTACAAGTATAGTGTCCTAACTACCAGGTTCTATGTTACAAGTGTAGTGTCCTAACTACCAGGTTCTATGTTTTATCATGTAAAATGTCGTCATTAAGTGGGAAAACCTTGCTGTTTATGGTGTAAAGATGTTAAATATGTAAACCTTGCTGTTTATGGTGTAAAGATGCCAATATTTTATCAAGTGTGAAAGGCGTGTTTATGGTGTAAAGATGTTAAATATGTAAACCTTGCTGTTTATGGTGTAAAGATGCCAATATTTTATCAAGTGTGAAAGGCGTGTTTATGGTGTAAAAATGTCATCATCCAGTGTGAAAATCTTGTTGTTTATGGTGTAAATATGTCGTTATTAAGTGTGAAAACCTTTTTGCTTATGGTGTAAATATATCGTTATTAAGTGTGAAAACCTTTGTGCTTATGGTGTAAGGATGTCATCATTAAGTGTGAAAACTTTGTTTTCATATTTGGAAGGCCCGGCATGGCCAAGTGGTTAGTGCTGAGGGTAGCGGGTTCGAATCCCCGTCACACCAAACATGCTCACCCTTTCAGCCGTGGGGGCGTTATAATGTGACGGTCAATCCCACTATTCGTTGGCGGTGGGTGGTAATGACTAGCTGCCTTCCCTCTAGTCTTACACTGCTAAATTAGGGACGGCTAGCGCAGATAGCCCTCGTGTAGCTTTGCGCGAAATTCAAAACAAACAAACAAATTTGGAAGAGGTATTACTTTACAACCACAGTTTGTAAGAAGAATTTGTTTCTGTCCTAAAACTAACTATTGTGTTTTTATATCGTACTATTACTTTGAAGGACTGTGGACTTTTACTCTGGTTTCTAATGGAAACTGGAGGTAATGTTTTTTTTTTTTCTTTCTTGCAAAATCAACAATTTTATTATATTTGAAAACACGTGATCATGATTTATATGTAAAGTTTATAGTCCTATGATTACTGGATTTATAACAAAGTGGAGTTTGTTCACAGAGACATTTTTTTGTTCATGGTATCAGTAGCTGTTTGAGCAGAGCATGAAACTACTCTGTTAAAACTGCATTTGGGTTTATCCAAGTATTCTGTTACTATCTTTGTTAATCCTGAAAATAGGCCAACCAAAGCATTCAGTTAATATCTTTGTTAAGGCTGGAAATAGACTTATCAAAGTATTCTGTTAATATCTTTGTTAAATCTATAAATAGGCCTAACCTAGTATTTTCTTGATATCTTTGTTAAAGTTCCAAATAGGCTTAACCGAATATTCTGTTAATATCTTTGTTAAAGCTATAAATAGGCTTAACCTAGTATTGTCTTAATATCTTTGTTAAAGTTCGAAATAGGCTTAACCGAAATACTAGGTTAGGCCTATTTATAGCTTTAACAATCTTTTTTAAAGTTCGAAATAGGCTTAACTGAATATTCTGTTAGTTTGTATCTATGCTAAAGGGTTCCTTAGGTTAGGAATATTAGGAACGTACTCGTGTATAGGTTTGAGAAGTAAGATACAATTTTTTTCCTCATTCGTTGGGGCATTGTTTCCATTATCTTTCAAGTATAAATATTTTAACAAGAAATATTATCATAAGCTGCTCATAGTTTCCGTTTTTCCTGAACGCGAGTCCTAGGAATTATTTACTATTGACCATGGTAACCGTTCATGCTGGAATTTATTTCTGTCACTATGATTATCTCCATGGTACGTATAGAGGGAGACGTGGCAATGCTGACGTAACGGGCCTTACATCAAAGATGACAGGTCCCATTCAGTTTAGCCATCTCTTTGCAATCCGTTAACAAAGCCAATATGGCCTCAAAGCCACAGAATAAATCCCCACCCTCTCCCCCTCCCTTTCAGAGATAGTGTGTGCTCGCTAATGTGGGTGGAACTGTCGATAAATAATGTCGACGCTGATATTTCCGAGGAAGGAAATTAGATTGACGTACCATAAAACATAATCTCACTGAACCTCTGGTCGTTAATGGTTCTTTCTTCTCTGGAGCTTTCAAGCAGTTTTTACTAATCCAGGAAACTGTATGAAAATGAACTGACGTTTTTTTAATTGAAGTTTATTTTATAGTCAAGATTAAAGCTGAAGTTCGTTCTGTAATCTAGTTTAAAGCTGAAATCTGTTGAACAATCGTTTATCAAGGAAGGAGCTCTTAAACAGTTTGTTGTCTATCAAGAAAAGAACTGGTTACAGATGTCTGTTAAACGATCCACTGTATATTAAGAAAAGAGCTGGTGACAGACTTCTGTTGAACAATCCTCTGTTTATCAAGAAAGGAGCTCTTAAAAAGTTTGTTGTCTATCAAGAAAAGAACTGGTTACAGATGTCTGTTAAACGATCCACTGTATATCAAGAAAAGAGCTGGTGACAGACTTTTGTAGAACAATCCTCTGTTTATCAAGAAAGGAGCTCTTAAACAGTTTGTTGTCTATCAAGAAAAGAACTGGTTACAGATGGCTCTTTTCTTGATATACAGTGGATCGTTTAACAGACATCTGTAACCAGTTCTTTTCTTGATAGACAACAAACTTTTTAAGAGCTCTTTCTTCAAAAACAGAGGATTGTTCAACAGAAGTCTGTCACCAGTTCTTTTCTTAATATACAGTGGATCGTTTAACAGACATAAACAGAGGATTGTTTAACAGAAGTCTGTCATTAGCTCTTTTCTTGATAAACAGAGGATTGTTCAACAGAAGTCTGTCACTAGCTCTTTTCTTGATAAACAGAGGATTGTTCAACAGAAGTCTGTCACTAGCTCTTTTCTTGATAAACAGAGGATTGTTCAACAGAAGTCTGTCACTAGCTCTTTTCTTCATAAACAGAGGATTGTTTAACAGAAGTCTGTCATCAGCTCTTTTATTGATAAACAGAGAATTGTTCAACAGAAGTCTGTCACCAGTTCTTTTCTTGATAAACAGAGGATTGTTCAACAGAAGTCTGTCACTAAAGAAAAGAGCTGGTGACAGACGTCTGTTAAACAATTCACTGTGCTAATGTACTAAAGTATTTGAAGTTCCAGTATTCTGAATTTTAATGTAGTAAAATATTTTTTTAACTCGTCTGTATATAACAACTGCCAGATATCGTGACACCAAAGTAAACCAATTTCAAACAGCGTTAGATGTATACAGAAACCGCTGCTTCCATATTCTGATTTCATTTTACGTTCCTGTTTTACCAGTTTTTCTGCTTTTAATTTTCGCATTAACTTAACTATCGAATTGATTTATAGTGTTGTAGAAGTTATATTTAATGGCATAAGTAGTCGTAGTCTCGTACGTCTGTTTTCGTTCACTTTTTTTTTATTTTTGCACGTGCAATTACGTATATTAACCCCATAAAGTTTTTGGAGTGAGCGATCCTATATAAGTTTCGGAATCTTATACATTAATTACGTAATAGGCTTAGTCTTGTATAACTCTTGCTACCACTGAAAATGGCCACCGTCACCCCATTTATCAGAATGACCTCGTCTTGTCATTTGAAACTAGCCTTTCACAGCTTGCTGGGGTAGTGGCACATTACTGTTATTGACTAGTTGTAAGATAATTCCTTAGCTAATCGAGAAGATGTGGTTACCCCCCTGTAATAGATGGGATGAGCCTTGATTAATAATAGGATTATCACCAGTTAAAGATTGGATGAGTCCTGATTAAAGATGTGA
>NW_013746399.1:0-1009 GCF_000517525.1 Limulus polyphemus
TTGAAGTTCGTATGCCATGCTGTGTTGTAGTCTAGAGAGTGCATAATTCTTCTCGTGATTCATGGCATACGCATGTTTTAATGACGTCACGACTGTACAAATTGCAACGTTAATCGTCCCTTATGTGACGTCATATTAGTGTCCACTGACTGACTGATAGACAACACACCACTGTTTGTTTTGTGGCGCGAGTGGTTGAACAAGGTGACCCCTCCAGGCGGCCTTCGACCCACTTTCAGGGAGATAATGCGCATGTGCTCTTGTTTGCTTTTTCCCCCCCTTTTCCTCCCTGTATCCATGTGTCACATGTTAAGATGTGTGAATAACTTGTAATTATTTTGATTCGACTAGAGAAAGAAAAAGCTCCACTCATTCAGATATAGATGTGATGTGTATAGCTCGAGATTTAATAGAAATGAATAAAAACCCTATAACCCCGAGTGTTTTCGAAAAGTGGACCTTTCTTCTTCAGGGGCAAACAGAGATCCACCCTTCGAAAGCGCCCGGGTTATAGGGTTTTTTATTCATTTCTATCAAGACTTCTTGAACCTACGTGTTTGTCTTCTATCGACATTTAATAGGTTATTCTGGCCTGTTAGTTGTATTAAAAATACAAGTTATACCGTGTTTGTTTTAAAATTGTATGAAAGGACTGATATCTAACAACTTTGATAAGCCTAAGCGACTGTTGATTTAAATAAAAAAGTGGAATCTCGATGGCAATTTGCGCGTAAGTAGGCTAGACGGTCATGTCAGAGACACCTAGTGGTCAAGTATAGTCGTCCCTAATTTTGAACAGAGAGCGGCCGACCAACCGGCATTATCTGGTGCTACAAGGGCTGTTTGAACCGAATAACTGTCACTTTTATAACATGCTTACAGCTTAAAATTCGGAGCGTGCTCAGCGAAATCACGTGTCGAACCTCGTACCGTTTAATCTGTAGACCATCGAATGGGGTTTGGCTTACCATGCTCAGTTTTGTAGCTTCTTCCATGTTCAACTATTTTT
>NW_013746400.1:0-631 GCF_000517525.1 Limulus polyphemus
GTTATACATTTTATAAATTTGTTTTTTATTTACAGGAACCCTGAACTATTGAACAATGTCAAACAATTACAATACAGAGCAAAAAAAGTGGATACTAAAGCATTATTGGAAGTTGGAAAATGCCGAGCATGTGCGCACAGCTTGGCAAGAAGCCTATCATACTCCTCCACCTTCACGCAAGGCAATTTATCGCATAAGGGATAAATTTGAAACTCTAGGTTCAGTGTGTAATGCTCCAAAATCTGGACGTCCTAAGACTTCCATAACTGTAACCCTACTTTTGGCCCACCCTGTATATATACCACATTACTCGTTTTTATGTTGTTAAATGGAATTTAAATTTTCCTGAAGTTTTCATAGAAGGTTTTGTAATTGAATAACTGTGAAAGTTTATTGACAAAAATCATCTACATTAGTAAACGTCAATATGTGTGTGTGTGTCTGTCTGTCTGTTCCTTATAGATTTCCACATTTTTTGGCCAATCCGCACCAAACTTGATACAGGATGACACGAGGAATGTCATGACGGGGGAGGGTATTTGGACCCCACCTTCTAATTTCGGAAAAAACTACCAATGTTGTATACCCCACAGTATTAGAATGAACTGTGTAACCATTATTGTTAGAATTC
>NW_013746401.1:0-1639 GCF_000517525.1 Limulus polyphemus
GTTGCGGTGCCCAGACACCACTCAACCACCAGGATCCTCTCCTCCCCTTCACGGGTCGCCACGCACGGCAAACACGTGGGTGGATGTTTAGATCCCAGAGAAAGTAACTGTAAATACAGAACCCTCCCTGGGAGGTCCCCTCACCACGTACAGGAATCCACGTCGAGGGAAACAAACCAAGAAAGATGCGAAGAGAAATAAATTTAATTCTGACCACCCTTGGCTTATTAAACCTAAATGCCTATCAAGATTGGATGGGACCCTCCAGCGTGAACCTTTACTTTCAATAGCGAGAAATAGAAGAAAAAAACAATCCGTTTTTGCTTATCGACAGTATTATAAAAGTGTAAAAGTAAATGACATCCTATTTAGTTATTGGACTTCGGCTAAATGTTGATCCAAAAGTAACGAGTATTTTACTTCGAAACTAAGTTCTATTCATATTAATAAAATATCATACATAGAATCATTTTGGCACTAACGCAGCAAATCAGGTGAAAATATAGAAGACAAAAGGAAACAAACAAACAATGTTTAAGTAGATTTATGATAGAAATTTAAATAAATTATGGATTTTTAAAACTTAAAAATATGTAGATTTACGTTTTACTAAATATATCTCAAGCAAAAATCTCCAGAAAAAAAAGATCCCCCTTTACATACATGTATGTTAAATAGCCAGGTCAGAGACCAATTAGGATTCAAGTATCGTTTGCTTCTAATTTTAAACTATTGACTAGATGAGGGCAGCTAGCCAGAACAATCTGTCGTTACTAAATATTTGTTTGAGTTTTTGAACCGAATAACGGGATTAACTGTCACTTTTATAACGCAACAGAGCACAGATAGATATTGTGTAGCTCTGCACTAAGAAGCCCAACAATAAACCAGCATTCCAAAGTTTACGTCTTTAAAAATACCTATTTTTGTTATTCATGAAAAACGTAAGTAAATGTAGTTAACTTGGAATCGCATGTTGGTTATTTAAAGGGTTTGATCTGTAAAAAACGTGCATTTATGTTGAAGAACTTTACTTTAGCACAAAAAAAATTGTTTTATTTGTGTTACGGTTTATAAGATAATATCTTCAGGACACATAATACAGAAATGTGCGCTTGTTCACTAGAGTTGTTACAAAAAATGCGCTTAACACTTTGGGGCCATGGATACATTAAAAGAATAACAATGAAAATAAGTAGCCCAAGAGACTATCGGTTCAATAGCCTGTTCAATGCACAGATAGCCTTTGTGTAGCTTTGTGAGAATTTCCGAACAAACAAACAAGATGATGTTAACAAGAAACAAAAGAAAAACGTAAAAGATTTTTTTCAGCAGGAGTAACTCCTGGAGAGAATTTATTACAACATACGATTCTGTGTTTCTGTTGCGAGGCATGGATTTTCTATTAAAAACAAAACAAACACGATTGTAACTCTTGAAAGATCTCTTGCCCCCAGTGACACAGCGATATATCTGCGAACTTACAACGCTAGGAACAGGGCAAACCTGTAGTGGGCAAATCACAAATAGCCCATTCTGTAGCTTTGTGCTTCATTACCAATGAAATAAGCAGACACATATTGCCCATTATGTAGCTTTTTGCTTAACTTCAAATAAACCAAAAACTAGAAAGTTCTCG
>NW_013746402.1:0-664 GCF_000517525.1 Limulus polyphemus
CCAATTATACACCAACGTGAAAGAGAATCTACCATATAATAACAGGTGGACAAAACTAAAATTGTTAGAGGGACAGATTCAGATTTTTGCATCCATAATACCTTAAACCTGACTACACGTTTACTGTTTACAGCCAATTATGTAAATATAGTTGTCCAATAATAAAATCAATTAATGAATAAACATCCAAACCACAAGTAAACCAGAAATGAGCCACATTGTAGTTTATACCTTAATTTTACTTTTCTATTATTCATGTGCAATGCATTTAATTTTTTGTTCTTTAAAATATTATCCAAGGTAAAATAATCTTATTGAACTCCGTTTCTTTTTGGTTAAAATGAGCACATCGGTAATGTAATTGTTACTACACCAAATTAAAAAAAATCTATCAACCACTTAAAGATGGCTGTCATACAGGTTAAGTTACAAAAATAAATCAGCTACCAAAAGATATATCTATAAAAGGTAAAGTTACAAAAAAAACGGTACAAAACTTATAATCGACATGCACAAAAATAAATCAGCTACCAAAAGATATATCTATAAACGGTAAAGTTACAAAAAAAACGGTACAAAACTTATAATCGACATGCACAAACGGTAAAGTTACAAAAAAAACGGTACAAAACTTATAATCGACATGCACAAACGGTAAAGTTAC
>NW_013746403.1:0-975 GCF_000517525.1 Limulus polyphemus
GTTTTTTCATTTGGTGAATTTCGTAGTGTATCAGTTATCAAGTTTTGCTGTTTCTTGCAGTAATCTGAGCTGGTAAGTATGAAATGTTTTTCTGAAATAGCTTTTTTTGGTTTTTTGATAGCAATTACGTTTTCATAAACTATGAATAACATTACTATTATCTGTTATTTCTTATTTTCAAGCGTTTTGAATCAATTGTAAATAAGGTTTGCCAATCTTTTCGTGACGAAGGCGACGTTAATTAGGTGAGTTGATAACATGATTTCCTTTACCTATAATATACTGGCAATCTAATTTAATGCACTCATTTTCATCTTAGATCATGCCTCGACGAGAAAGAAAGAGAGGCTCTGGTTGGTCCATGCACAACGCGAAGAGAGCACGGTTAAGGAGAGCCGGAGAAACTGATGAGGAAAGGGCTGAACGCCAACAACAAGATCGGGAACGACGAGATGGAGGAGGAAAGAGCTGAACGTCTCAATGATCAGAGAGATAGGACCAACAACAGAATAGTTCAAGAATCAGATGCTGAAGGAGCTGAACGCCTCCGCCAACAAAACATTAGAAATAAAGCAAGGCGACTTCAACGACGTGACCTCTCTGCTGATGTCGGACAGATTAATAAGAGCTGCCCCATTGTTGTGCATATCTTTTTTCATGGTGAGACTGCTAACTTTTGCAAATTGGACGTAAAGTATCATTACTTCATATAATAACTCTTCTTTTGCATTCTTTGTAGAACTGTTGTACAAATGTCATCCTTTTAGTTTTACATAAATATATGCTGCTATTGGAGTTCAATTGATTCTGGAAGTGACAATTCTAGATGATGTCAAGAGTGAATGAAACCTGAATAAATGATCGCTTACAAACGAAATATGCATATCAGAAGAAAAGAAGAAACAAAATTCGAAGAAAAAATAAAGTGTTACTGTTTCTTATTTGTAGAAGGTTTAAGAGGAAAGACTACAACAT
>NW_013746404.1:0-1638 GCF_000517525.1 Limulus polyphemus
CCGATTGATCATAAGTCTCCCCAGGAGACAGGTAGAGAGAACAGACAGTGGACAAACAACCCAAGGAAACATGTATGGCTACGGCCTTCAAGGGTGTATCGAGGGACACAGATAAGGAGGGCACATGCTGGTCGACCAGCAGTGTCACCCCTCCGTGTACCCGCCCATCACACAACCTGTCATTCCGGTACAAAGAAAACTGCTGAAGGGTGACTGTATCGGCAGGTTTCACAAATGTTTCCCGTAAGGAGAGACACGAGTCAATCAAGGCCTTAATGTCATTGAGATTAGAACGAAAACCTCGACAGTTCCACTATATTAAAGTGACCATTTTTATGTAGGTTTAGGAGAACAGGGTGGAGAACCCTTTGATTTATGATCACGCCGTTTTTCTTTACTAGATGGATTCTGGATTCTGCCCTTGAACAAGCGGACAGATCTCTGTCAACAGAGTGAGAATCCAATGACTGAGGACATGATAGAATAATCGCCCTGCATTTAGGGGCCAAAGAAGGACCCGCACGGACACCAGAGGCTGGTGCCCGAGGAGGTTGACCCAGGCAGTCACTGGAAGGAACACTGGGGACAGAGATTGGAGTAGATGTAGATCTATTGACTATATTATCCATGGAGGGCAGAAAACCCCACACATGGCGTGAAAAAGACTCAGATGGAGGCACGGAAAGGTCCGTCTGCACTCCCACTGTAGCAGTGGAGCGTAGTGCAGAGGCATATGTCCGAGATGTAGTAGGGAACAATAGCTTCCGAGCCTCAGGATAAGAGATGTTATTAAGAGTCTTCAAACACTGTACCTCTTGCTCCTCCACCCACTTAGGGAAAGACTTAAAGTAAGAGGGGTGGGAACCACTACAATTAACACAGTGAGGGTCCATTTTGCACTCATAGGAGTCATGGTCCTTGCCACCACAATGAGCACGCATCACAGAACCACGACAAGATGTCTTTGAGTGACCGAACCGCTGACACTGAAAACATCGGAGAGGGTTGGGAATATAGGGCCGTACGTTACAGTTCAAATAACCTGCCTTAACGGTGGCAGGTGGACGTGGTGATGAAACGTTAAAATCAAAACTGAGGTCGGCACCATAATTCCATCTCGACGAGTGGAGATCCTTTGAACTGCTGAAACTCCTTGGCTGGAGAAACCAGCAAGGATCTCCGACTCGGGGATAGACTTCAAGTCCCTCTCAACAATAACTCCCCGTGAGGAGTTCAAGGAAACGTGGGGAGTAACCTCAATGGGTATATCCCCAATGGCCTTTGAATTCAAGAGAAGTTCACTGTGCTTAGCTGTGGAAGTTTCTACTAAGATATCTCCAGAACGGAGCTTCTTAACTGACTTTGGAGAGCCAGCAAGCCCCTCTAAGCCCTTCTAAATAAAAAGGGAGACATTTGCCCTAAAGATTTATCAGACAGTGAATGCAGGATCAAAAAGCGAGGTACAGGTGTGCTTTGTGATGGAGACTGCTGTTCAGAGTCTTCTAGGCATGGTTGTTTACCAATTAGCAGATTTTTAACATTTCTTTTATTTGGAATGGGGGGATCCATGGAGTCCTACGAGGGGACGCACTACAATGTCAAACAAGGACACTGCAGCAACGCCGGGGTTTTGTGAGC
>NW_013746405.1:0-1638 GCF_000517525.1 Limulus polyphemus
AGCAGACGACAGACACAACTATAGAGCTCTGGTAGTGGCTCTAGAACTCAGGTACGGAACCCAAAATCAGTCGGAAGTCTACAGGGCTAGGTTTAGGACGAGAGTCCGTGCTAAAGGGGAGAGCCTGCAAGAGCTGGCTCATAACTTGGAAAGCATGGCACACAAGGCCTACCCAACTGCACCACCCGATCTCCTCAAGTTGTTGCTGAGGGATCAGTTCGTAGATGCATTGGACAGTCCACAACTTAAGATACAAGTGAAGCAAGCACACCCCTCTACCATGCAGGATGCAATGGCCAGAGCTCTCGAATTTGAATCCTACTTTAAGTCCAGCACAGAGGTACCAAGGTTGGTACAGTCACCTGGATTCAAGGTCGGAAAAGGTCAGCTTTCAAAGAGGTTTGAGGGACTTTGCTGGAACTGTAACAAACCTGGGCACAAGAGAGCTCAATGTTGGCAACTTCAACACAGGGGAGATGCCATAGCAGGAAAGGCTGCTACCCAGAAAGGTTGTTGGAACTGTGGAAAGCACGGACATTTGAGGAGCCAGTGTAGGAAGAATATTACCAACAAGTCGGTCTCAAGGAGACCATTAGTGGTTGGTGTAGAGCGACGCCCACCAACCCCCATCATGAAAGTCCCAACAGCTAGGTGTCAAATGCCAAGCACACACAGTGCCTATGTGACAGGAAAGCTAGATGGCCAAAGGTGCAACTTTGTCATAGACTCTGCGTCTCAGCAAACCCTTGTGAGCATCAAGGTGTTAGATCACGAAGGAGTACCAGAAGCCATACAGAAGCTTTATGGTGTGACAGGACATTCTACAAGATTGTGGGGACCAGTGTGGGTAACTATTGAGCTCATGACATAAAGGACAGACACAAAGTATACTTGGCTGACATTGAAGACCAATGCATATTAGGGTTGGACTACTTACTACCGAGGAAGTTTGTAATTAATTTTGGTAAAATGACATTTGGGAACAACAAAGGCCAAGTTCCGGTAACTGTTAAAAGTTGAACTAATTAGGTGCCATCAAGGTAAAGTCAAAGTGACTGAAGAAGTTGATGATGATGAAGTGGAACCAAATATAGATATCAAAGCAGAACAGGAAAAAGATCAAGATTTGAAACCAATAATCGATTTTCTAAAAGCAAGTGTTTTGCGCCCTGCTTGGGAAAAGGTGTCTAGTCTAAGCCCTGTGACAAAGAATTATTGGGCGCAATGGGACCAGTTAAAGCTTGAAGATGGTATTCTTGTACAGAGATGGGAAACTACAGATGGGAAAGTGACGACTTGGCAAACAGTTATACCGAGGAAGTTACGGGAAGTTGTGCTGCATCAATCCCATGATAATTTAACAGGAGGACATCTCGGAATTAAGAAGACATTGAGTCACCTACGACAAAGATTTTACTGGTTAGGTATGAGGCGAGATGTGGAAGAATGGTGCAGGACATGTAATGCAAAAAGGAGACCCAAGCATGAAGAGTTGCCTGAGAATATGTCAGAGTTTGTGAAAGTGTTATCAGAAAGGATGGATGATATTCACCATCAAGTACGTTCAAACTTGAAAACGTCTGCTGATTCGATGAAGTTAACTTATGATAAGAGATCTACTGAAGTCAGCTTTGTACC
>NW_013746406.1:0-3994 GCF_000517525.1 Limulus polyphemus
CTGAGTAGCTTCTTACACTAGACCACTACAGTAACATCTCACACTGTGTGAGATGTTACTGTAGTAGTCTAGTGTAATCAGCTACTCAGGTAACCAAGTGTGAGATGTTACTGTAATGGTCCAGTGTAATCAGTTACTCAGATAACCGAGTGTGAGATGTTACTGTAGTAGTCTAGTGTAAGAAGCTACTTGGGTAACCCAGTGTGAGATGTTACTGTAGTAGTCTAGTGTAAGAAGCTACTCAGATAACCGTGGGTTACCTGAGTAGCTTCGTACACTGGACCATTACAATAACATTTCACACTTGGTTACCTTGGACCATTACAGTAACATCTCACATTGGGTTACCTGTGTAACTTCTTACACTAGACCACTACAGTAACATCTCACACTTGGTTACCCAAGTAGCTTCTTACACTGGACAATTACAGTAACATCTCACACTGGGTTACCTGAGCAGCATCTTACACTAGACCACTACAGTAACATTTCACATTGGGTTACCTGAGTAGCTTCTTACACTGGACCACTACAGTAACATCTTAAACTGGGTTACCTGAGTAGCTTCTTACACTGGACCACTAAAGTAACATCTCACACTGGGTTACCTGAGTAGCTTCTTACACTGGACCACTACAGTAACATCTTAAACTGGGTTACCTGAGCAGCATCTTACACTAGACCACTACAGTAACATCTCACACTTGGTTACCTGTGTAACTTCTTACACTGGACAATTACAGTAACATCTCACACTGAGATACCTGAGTAACTTCTTACACTAGACCACTACAGTAACATCTCACACTTGGTTACCTGTGTAACTTCTTATACTAGACCACTACAGTAACATTTCACATTGGGTTATCTGAGTAGCATCTTACACTGGACCATTACAGTAACATCTCACACTTGGTTACCTGTGTAACTTCTTACACTATCAAAGTAAAGTGCTCCATTGAGTAGGGTTAATGTGTAAAGCTTAGTTGGTTAAGTCAATGAATGAAGCTTTTTTCCATTGGGTTTAAGTTGAGTTGGCTAGCAATGTTTCTTTGCAAGTAGATCACCTAAATTTGTTTGTTCCATCACAACATAGAAGTATAGTTTTATAACTAATTTCCTCATAACTCAGTAAAACCTGAGTAACTGTGTGCTACAAGTATCAATTCGGATTTCTATTTATAGACTTTTTGTTTTTCAGGGAGAAAGAGGAAGATTTGGAGAGAAAGTTTGAAATGTTGAACCGAGAACTGAGGGCGATGTTGTCGCTTGAAGGTATGTCCGTTTATTGCGTAATTCCCACCAATGTTGTTATTGACAAGTTTCTTTATTGACAACGTTATTTATTGCACTGTTTTTCAGTATCGTTGTGACCAAGTAAGTGGCATCTCCTTCGTTGATATTATTAAGTACTGATACACAACTCGATGCACCCCCAGTGGCACAGCGATCTGTGGACTTACAATGCTAGAAGCCAGGTTTCAATACTCGTGGGGGGCAGAGCACAGATAGCCCATTGTGTAGCTTTGTGCATAAATTCAAACAAACAAACAAACACAACTCGACTTTGCGGTATACGTGTTGAAGAAACAAATATAACATACAGTGTATTTTGCTGTGTGATATTTATTTTGTGATTCAGAAATACTGACATAGTTTGACATCCTGCACAACATATATAAGCTTTGTGTCTAGTCGTACACTCGTCTTCCCAATATTATCGGAAATTTATTCTTCAGAATAAAACAACTGATACTCAAGATTGATATTGTAAGTATATTTGCAGTTTTCGAAAAATGGTTTGAATTGTCGTTACTTAACCTTAATTTTACTTTTCGGAACGTGTTTGTTGGTAACCAGAACTGGCAGAATTCATACACCTTCGGAAACCCAAATATGGAAGAAAGTTTATTTATTGTGGAACTGCGCTAAAGGAAATGCACAGTTATTCGATGCACATGATACCATGGTAATAGGAGTGAGCGTACTATAGAGAAAGCAATTTATATAAGAGTAACACACGTGATACCATGGTAACAGGAATAAGCTACTATAGGAAAAATGATTTATATAAACGTGACGCATATTATACCATGGTAACAGGATTGAGCGTACTGTAGAAAGAACGGTTTGTATAAGCATGACGTACATGATACCATGGTAACAGGAGTGAGCATACTGTAGAGAGAGAGTGGTTTATATAAGTGTGGCACATGTTTTATCATGGTAATTGAAGTGAGCGTACTGTAATCAGCTACTCGGGTAACCCAATGTGAAGGGTTACTGTAGTGGTCTAGTGTAAGAAGTTACTCAGGTAACCGAGTGTGAGATGTTACTGTAGTGGTCTAGTGTAAGAAGTTACACAGGTAACCAAGTGTGAGATGTTACTGTAATGGTCTAGTGTGAGATGTTACTGTAGTGGTCTAGTGTAAGAAGTTACACAGGTAACCAAGTGTGAGATGTTACTGTAGTGGTCTAGTGTAAGAAGCTACTCAGGTAACCCAGTGTGAGATGTTACTGTAATGGTCCAGTGTAAGATGCTACTCAGATAACCCAATGTGAAATGTTACTGTAGTGGTCAACTGATCATATACCTTGAATCATGTGCTTTACTTCTCTGACATGACTTTGTGTAGTGTGAATCATGTTTTTAAACACCTGACATGATCATGTTGGCCCTTAGACATGTTTTAGACCCCTGATGTGATCATGTTTACCCTGAGACATGTTTTAGATTCCTGGTGTGATCATGTTGACCCTGAAACATGTTTTAAACTCCTGACGTGAATCTGATTGTAAAGTTTCTGTTTCATTCAGCATGGGTCTAAAACATGATTCACACTACACAAAGTCATGTCAAGAGAAGTAAAGCACATGATTCAAGGTATATGATCAGGTCATGGGTCTAAAACATGGCTCAGGGTATACATATCACGTCAAGGGTGTAAAAAATGTATTAAAGTAAACATGATCATGTCAGAAGTTTAAAAACACACTTCACAGTAAACAGGGACATGTCAGAGGTTTAAAAACACATCTCTGGGTAATCATAATCACATCAGAAGTTTAAAACACACCTCACAATAAACAGGGATATGTCAAAGGTTTAAAAAAAGTATCTGTGTAAACATGACTGCATCAGGGATTTAAACAATATGACTTAAGGTATAATATGTAAACATGTGAAGGGTCTAAAAGTACATCTGTGCATATAGATGGTCACATAAGAGGTTTAAAAATGAGGTTTGGTTTCTTTGGAAGTTCGCGCAAAGCTACACGGCCCTTTGTTTATAGAAGCTTGTGGTGTTGTATTTTAGGAAACAATGCCCTCGCTGTTTACAGAAGCTTGTGGTGTTATATTTTACCAACGATCATGAATGCAAGTACACTAACTTCCCATTCATTCCTTTATCACTTCTGATACTAGGTTTTGAACTCAAACACCTGCTTTTTCTGGCTATCCCAATATTAAAGCACACACTACATATGTTTTAACAAGCATTAACAAAAACACTGAAGTGGAAATGTATTCCCAGAGTTACATTTTTAAATGGCCAGGTGGTTAGGGTGCTCAACTTGCAATCTACGGGTCGTGGTCTTCGATTCCTCGTCCCACCAAACATGCTCGCCTTTTCAGACATGGGGCATTATAATGTGACGGTCAATCCCACTGTTCATTGGTAAAAGAGTAGCCCAAGAATTGGCAGTGGGTGGTGATGACTAGCTGCCTTCCCTCTAGTCTTTCACTGCTAAATTAGGAATGGCTAAAGCAGTTAGCCCTCTTGTGGTGTTATATTTTCAGGAAGTGACGCCCTTTGTTTATAGAAGCTTGTGGTGTTATATTTTCGGAAGTGACAAAACAAAGGGCGTCACTTTCGAAAATATAACATCCACAAGCTTCTGTAAACAGTGAGGACTTTGTTTCCTAAAATATAACATCACAAGCTTCTGTAAACAGCGAGGGCATTGTTTCCTAAAATATAACACCACAAGC